>NC_092702.1:6647829-6925329 GCF_964275005.1 Diadema setosum
AAATGTCTTCTGTGATCTCTCCAAATTCAGGGCCAATAAAATATTGCAACTACTTGTACACCAAACACTTCAAAATTAGAGGGGGGGGGGGGGGTGAAGAAAATACATTTATGGTAAACTGTAATAACATAAGGACATTAAAGTTAAAGCATATTCACACAATACACGTACATGAAAAGATTAAATCTTAAACTCTCTTATCCTCCCCCCCCCCCCCACACACACACAAATGAATAAGATTGAGGAAAGAGGATACTGTATTGAATTGGCAGTCCTTATCACAGATCATGTTCTCAATAATAACGAAAAGCTAAAGAGGATGAACATGAAATATGGCTTAAAGTGGTCTCCTGGCAGCCTGAGTAATATTGACCCATTGATGTTGGTCAAGTAAAATATCCCTCTAAGTAATTGATGCCAAGTTCATGAAGTGTTTACCCATTTGTTTTGCACTGCCTATGCTTGCCTTTATGATAAAGGAACCAATGTTAAGTGGCTCCAATGGTTCCTTTATGAAAAGGAATGACTGGAAAAATGGTATGATTATGCATTTGTATTTGTTTGTTAAATGAATGATGATAAAAGTCTCTGGTTGAGCTTAGCAGCTCTTCCACAACAGAAACTTCATGTTTCTTCACATTACTCAAAACTCTGCTACAGCTCAAGGATTGAAAAATATCACGGATCAATGTTACCCACTTTAAGAGCCTTGGAGGAGTTGCTTTAATACCTGTCGGTGTTTTTATGGATAATTGGTTTCAGCCATAACTTTCCCAGTTCTTTGGAAATCATCACAGAATGACTTGTATACGAAGTACCCCATTTTCCACTAATTTTCATGGTTGATGCAGTTCTTGGGGCATGCTGCTCCTGCATTATGGATTAGCCTCCAAAACGATACTAAACATGCAGACACAGCAGGAATATTTCACAGATCTGAGACTTACTTTTCTTCACTGTAATTACATGTGCTTCAAGCAAATGTAAATTGAGCTGCATTTCTGGATGTTATTTCTACATTTTTCCCCCCTCTGAAAGCATGTTGAGATCTCGTTAGGGGTATTATTACGCTACGCAATAACAGTTAGTAGTGATGATAATGATAATAACATGCAATGTTACATTTACTGCCAGATTGATAAATTCATGCTCTTCAAATTTCCAGTTTCATTGCTCCATAGGTCTCGTATACATGTATCTACACTATATGGAGTGTAAAATACAAAACTAAAAGAACAATGAGAATTTCACCATTATAGGTAGAATGCCCACCCCCCCCCCCCCCCAAATCCTGCACCTCCCCATATTATGGCATACGTTGTACTTATAATTTTATATGAAGAGTTTGTTTGCAAAAACCGATAAGTCCATTTTTGAAGATTTTGAAGTACGGTCTCTGTCATAAAGTACGAAATAATACCTTTTAAATGATACATTGGTCACTACATATAAAGGTATATTTTTGAAGTTATGGTCAAAAGAAGCAAAAATTTTCTTATTATTCTCTTTATTTTTCTTGACCTTTAATCGCAAATATCTCCATTTGACAAATATGGACTTATCGTTTTTTGCAAACAAACTCTTCATATATTCTCCTTATGCAATGATACTGCTAAATATGATCAATGCAAATAAAATGGCGTGTTAATTTTATGATACACTCTTTTATATAGCCCGATGATAGGAAAGCTGTCCTTTTTATTTGAGCCTACTTTTTTGCTAGACGTTAACTTGAATAAGTACTTGAGTTTCTCTACAGCTCTCCGTGCAAAAAGAGACAGCGTATGACCAAAGCAGTGCTTTAATAGACAACTGCAATGCCATCACAGTCACATTTTTAAGATTGTTCAGTTGTAAAAAGGGATGCGAGACAAACCACTTCAAGTTTGCAGATGAACATTTTTACACACCCCTCAGTGTACGACTTCTCTAATCATGGAGATTTGGAGAACAACAGATATTGTAATATGCAGTGTTAATCCAACAAAATAAAGAGTTAAGTGGAGATTTCTACTACACTGAAGAATAACATAATTGGATGTAGGCTCTAAATTCTATTCTATTCTCTTCTATTCACATTTCAATCTTCACTATTCAATCTGAAATTTGAAGCAAAACTAAGGATTACAGCTGTAGGTACCTCCAGGCAAAAACAAAATAAAACAAATGAAAAAAGCCCCAAATCAATTAAAAATAAAACACTTATAATGAAAAATTCCAATGAAAATAGTCATTAAAAAAAATACATGAAAAAAAAAAAAAACCAAACAAACAAACAAACACAACTACATTGTTTCAGGAAGAAAATTTACTGTACCGTGCAGAGAAGACACATGACCTGACCTATAAACCTTAATCTTTTCTTAGGAGAATAAAAAGGAAGAAAATACAATAAAATAAAATAAAAAGGAAGAAAATTTACCGTGCAGAGAAGACACATGACCTGACCTATAAACCTTAATCTTTTCTTGGGAGAATAAAAAGGACGAAAATGAAATAAAATAAACAGGAAGAAAATTTACCGTGCAGAGAAGACACATGACCTGATCTATAAACCTTAATCTTTTCTTGGGAGAATAACAATCTGCTTTATAATAGTGACCAGTGACTACACTGATTTCATGCTGACATCAAATGACTATGAAGGTCAGAGTTGAGAAAAGCTACTAACAGTTAATCCTCATCAAAACGTATATGCCTGTTGTAAGTCCTCTGCTCTCTGTCGTTGTAATGGTGCCAGTTGCTCCTGTTATTATAGCCCCTGTGCCAGTTCCAGTTACCATGGGGACTCCTACTCCTGTATCCCCTGTGCTTCCTGGTCCCATTCCTACCACTGTACTGCCCCCGCCGGGCCTTCATGCTCTCCCACGACTCACTACTCCTCCACCTGTGGTCCCACTGGCCGGCATTACCATAGGGATCATAGTGATTGAAGTGGAAGCGGTCGTCATGGCAACCCCTCCACTGTGGCCGGTCTGAGTAGGGGTTCCAGTCTGCACCGTAATGCCAAGGATTATGATGTCTCTGTGTGTCCCTTTCAGAGTTGTATCTGTGATCCCTTCTGCATTCTGTAGAATAAGGGCGTTTGTCCTGCTCAGACTGGAGTTCAGGATGGTGGTGAACATGCTTATCCACATCCTCTTCATTAGACTTCACTGTTGGAACTGTTTCTCTGAAAGATTAAAACAGCAACATGTGGGTTGTTTGAGAGTGCCAAATCACCGGAATCTCATAAAAGGCAGTTCATATACGTTTAATTTTGCAGTAGCAATTGAAAAGCACAAGTTCAGCTAAATAACCTTCTTTTCTATGGTAATAACTTAAAAAAATAATTATCTACCCATGCATATAAGCAATACAAAACACCCTACAGTAGACTCCACATAGGTTGACAGTGCATATCGTCGCTGGGGCGACAAGACCTCATATCTACAAAATGTCAAATGTTCAGGAGAGCCAAAAAACATGGCGGCCAAAGCACTGTAGCGAATGGGAAAGCCTTTCCTTTGACATGCCATGGTGGCTTTATTTTTGGAGTTAGACAGTTGGGATTTGGACAGGACATCACTTTACCCATTATTTGACCATCAATCCAAAAACGTCATTTTCACCAAAATGTCAGATACAAGGTCTTATCACCCCAGCGACGATATGTCAAATACTGTAAACGACATATGTTTAGCAAGTCTAATTTTTCACGGATTGGGACATCTCAATAATTTCTTGAGTGATTAAATTCACGATCATGGAGTTCAGTAATGAACGGAGAAAAGCACAGGCACAAATTGCATTTCACAACAATTCAGCGTGAATAATTTTGTGTGTTGTTAAATTCGTGAATAGCACCTGACTCACAAAAATTTCAAAAATAAACACCTTGGGAAATATATGGCGTAAAGAGTAATAAGCCAAGTTGCTGAAAACAAGAAGTCACAATTTCCTCTGAATCCACAAAAGTCAAATATTGCCTGTGGTACAGTGTAGTTGATGCAATTTCCCCAGTCCCATATAGATTGACTTATGCAGAATTGACTGTACAAGTGTGTATTACAGCACAAGACAATACACTTACAAAACATGTCTCTGTTACATGTGACTGCAATCTAAATAACTAATAAACTGTGCATTTACTTGTTGAATGTGATTTCAACATATCACAAACAGACTTTCATCATATATTCCAAAAAGATGTGTTAACAGAATAATGGTGATGTGTTCAGATTTTGATGGCTCTGTCCCATGCGGCTGAAGTCCAAGATACTCAAGTAACTCAGCACTGAAGTTTTCCTATTGGAATCAGTTGCAGTACAAATTGCTAATTGGTTTTCTTTATAATCAAAATTTTAGTCTGCCTCAAGTGAGTTTGGGTGTTTGGGCCTTGAGCACTTACAGAATTGTGCATGAAATCTCAACGTCTTATTAGCTCAGTCAGATCTCTTGTGTTGTTCTTCTTCTTCAAGGAGAAGACAAATTTGTAGAGAAGGATGTCTCACCCAAGCCTATACAACTATCTGAATCAAACTGAAGCACAAACTTTGCACACTCACTGACACAAAGTAACATGTACACTTTAAGGTCCCCTACCCGTTTTCTGTTAGACCGAGCAAACTATCCAGGTAGTTCTGTCTCTCGATGGGGTAACCCCTGGCCTTGGCGAAGGCTGCAATGTGGAAGACACCAAATTGACACATGGACTGAATTATGAGTGTGAAGTATTAAACTGGCTAAACGTACACACAAGCAACAAGCTGATATAGAATGCCTGCCCTGCACATTATAAATTATTGAAATCGCAGGAGTCAGATTTTCACACATTTGCACAGTATGCAACACGGATGTTAGAGACAATAAAGCATTGCAGTAATTACTACATCAATTACATTGTATGACCATAATTATGCGTAATATGCCATTTTATATTATTTTCAACATATTTCACACAATTCATATTAAGGACAATAAACAAGTTCACTATCATATTCAATATTTAATGCATGCCTTTCTAACAATCGTTCTTCTTGACAACCTGAAGTTTGTTCAAGGTTTGCCTGACATAGCAATAAACATTGTATGCAAACTTAAGAATTCCAAGTATAGAAAAGTGTTTTTGAGGTATAGGTTAATAAAATAGCTTGTTACTAGAATAGAAGAAACATTAATAAATTAAATATGATAGTATTTTTTTTTTGTCAATTGATAGAGCTGCACACACAGAATCATGTACATGTATAATACAAAAAAAAAAAAAAATGATTTTCACTGTCATGATACTAACATTAAACAGATAGCAATTGTTCCCTTTCCCAAATCATCAAGCTCCTTAAATGATAATCTCTATTCCACACATAGGGTATGATCTCAGTCATCTCACCTTCTATTGCTTTGGCAGGTTCAAATTCTTTGTGCTCAATGAGATATCTGGAAGACATGAAAATGGAAGAACTCTTGAGAAAATATCCATACTCTAACTGAAAACAGTAGATATGTGTAATATACAAAGTGTATTATGTCATCATGTCATCTACTGTAAAAGTGGATATTTTCGCGCAACTTATTTTTTGTGGTTGGCCATGTAAGAAGACTTTCGCGTGTTTTTAATTACGTGAAATCAAGACATCAAGTACTGGAACATACGGCATGCAAAACCATTTGTGTGCTTTTATTTTCACGCTAACTTCTGGTTGCGCGAAAAGCGTGAAAAAGTCAACATCGCGAAAATTTTCACTTTTACAGTAGTTAAATATTATACAGTCAACCTTGCCTGAGTTGTATCCTAAAGGACCAGGAATAAAATATCCTTTGACTTTACGAGAATTTCAACTAACACAATGAAATTGATAGGAGTGTTTATGTTTCCCATTCAAAGCAGATTTTTTTTCCAGCTTGACCAATTTTTCAACTTACAATGTATGTAGGGTTGAATAAGGCAAGGATGAATGTATTACTGATAACTTCTACTGTATGTTCATTCTGTAGAGAGAAAAAAGGGGCCTGAATGTGATTGTTGAGTGTGTGCAATAACTGCCCACATTCCACAATCCCATTAACACTTCTGTCACATCAGAGTCAACCTATTATTTTCATGATTTTCCAAGGTTCCATTCATAATTAAAAGGAAAATAAGCCTAAATATATGGATGGAGTGAATGCAGAAATATTGGTAGAACACAGTGAAGCAAGAGGAAAATCTGGCAAACCTTACAAAAGTAATGAATTTCTAAAGTTTCGGAACTGTCATTGCAGGATAAAAAGACTATAGCAATTTGTGATGTCACAGTAAAACAACAACAGAGCATGTATTAATTTTTCTAGCATAATGAAAACGCACTTGGCTTACCCCTTTCAGAAGGCATTAGGAATATTAACCTAAAATCTATGTCAGTAATAAGTGGATGAAATGTGTGCTATTTAAGAATTACACTTTAGAAATATGCAATGTTGTTTGACAAACTAATTCAAAACTACCAAAAAAAAAAGTTCTTCAGAGCTCAGTGAGTTCAAGAAAGAATTGACTTAAATAGGACAAAATGCATACTACTCACCGACATATAAGATAGCCGGTGCGATTTACACCATGCGTGCAGTGGACTCCTATAACGTAATCTGAAGCTGAAAAAAAAAAAAACACATGGAAAACACATTACCACTTCTGTAAGTATCTTATCAAAGCAGTAAAGCATCACAGACATTTTCCTGAAGCCTACTAGTCTGGTTTGAAGTGCCCAATAACCAGCACTCAACAGCTTCTATCTGACTAGAGAAGCACCCATCTAGATGGTGGCCATGAGTTCTTTTATCCTTTAACCCAAGTACAACGTAAATGTTGCTTATTCCACAGTGCAAAAACAAAAGACACACATATCATCAATGAGATAATAAGACCTAGAATCTAGATGGACATACAGCTCCAAACCCAATTTTCAATATCAAAAATATTGATGTCAGTTTTAAAACAGAACAATAAAGTATCAATGTGATTAAAAAAATACTTTATTTGACAGCAACATTCATATTATTGTGTGAAAATGCTGTAAAAATGAAGAAGTATTTTTTCGTTATTTTAAAAATTATTGATTTTGAGATACGAGGTCTTGCCATCCAGGGTGATATGTAACCCCAGGCAATAATACAGGAAGGTGCATTCTACATAGTATATTACACTGTTGAGGAGTTGCACCTGTTCACCTTCTTAAAAGTGGAAGAGCAATTCCTGGCAAACCATTGCAGATGATTTGGATCCAGGCATCTTTAATATCAAACATTAACCCGTTTAGGACGTGTCCCGAGTATACTCGGGCTGACGTTTTCCAGGCTGTGGACTGGTCCCGAGTATACTCGGGCTGAGAGAGTGAAATGAACACGCATTTTTAAACTTAGAATTTCACCAACAATACGATGCCTATGTTGAAAATGATTTATATTTTGTGGGACTACATACATCAAAGTTGCCATCTGTGAACATTTTGTGATGATTGGTCATATCTTATGTCTATAAACAAGCAAAATATTGACAAACATGAGTGCAATTTTCACGACATTCAGACCTTCGCAACGGTCGGGAAACTGACCAATGACGAGCGACCAGCCGCACGCTCTGGCGATCTCATTTGCATCGGTATGCAAATTGTCACAATCAAGTGAAAAGCGTGCGTGCGGCGGTCAAGACCGTTGCGTGCTCGCACCTACCTTATTAGCACACATTTACATGATAAAGTAAATAGCATACTACTTCGTGTTATATCAGGAATGCAATGTCGTACTTATGGATCTTCTATGAAAGCCATCTCGGCATGACAACCTGCTTACCATTATTGGCATGAAGTGTTGGCCTTCTTCTTCCGCTGCCGAGTCCTGGGATTTGCCAAAACTCGGCGAATTGAATAAATTCAAAAGTAAATCTTTTGCGTGTCCCTGCATGCATGTGATGTGTGTGAATGTTTTTGTGTCTGTTTGTTATCATGACAGCGATGTTACTTGTAGTTGTTTGAAGAGTTTTACCGTCATGAATAATATTCTGATTATGTTATAAAATCGTAAAAAAAAAAGAAACCACTTGGCCAAGAACAAACCGAGTAGGGGATGTACTGCATACAAACAACGCAGTCGATTGTGCTACTTCATTGAAGTCGTAAATTCATATAAATTGAATAGACCAGGTGGCCAGAGTATCAGGTTACATTGTACCTCCTTGAATAGACAGGATGTTGATACAAAAACATTCCTAAGACGCACTCGTAGACGCCATCTGAAAAGTCGGGGATTATGAGCATAATAGAGAAGTTCAAAGGCCGATTACAGACAGTCTCTTTTTTCTGCACCGGTCCATAGAATGCATTATAGTGATGTGCTTCGTATGTATTACGTAACCACTTTTACGGACCCCAATGATTTTATGGTTGTTGAGAAGCGAATGTGCAAGTTCTCATGTGTTGTAACCAACATAATGTATAGAATTTAAACTTCGACAACGAAATACGCTGCAATAAAGCGAGTAAACAAGACATATGGCATTTTTTTTTCTCTCATACGCTTAGCATTCGCCAAAAAATTGCAGATATAATTATGATGTTCGGTATTTGATGTTTGCAGCATTTCAAAGAAGCAGTCAAAATAAAATAATATCCCATATTTCGATGATACCGAAGATGGTGATGTCGACTGTTTAGTCTTTTTTGTTCTAGTTCTGTATGAATTCCTCATAATATGCTAATATTCGGCTATAGTCGCTCTGTCAATTACTTATACATTTAGAAGTCTGAGGTGTTTTCAGTCCACTTCTTTCGTAAGTTCACGAGTCATTTTTTTTTTTCGATCATTGAGTTCAATCCATTTATAATCAGTCAAATATGACAACTTATACCGAAAAAAACACACCGATTTTTCTTTTTTTTTTCTTTGTAGAAAGCGCTCCACATTTGCGAAGTGGTGATTCAATTTTGCGAGAGACGGAGATGTGATAACCACATCGCTTCAATTGAACACTTTGTTTAGGAGCAAGGTATTTCGGGCAATAAAAACATGAAATTAATTTTCTTGTCTTATCTCATGTTTATCGATGTAATCAAATTTTTTTCATGTTGCTATTGAAGTAATTTATGCACTTTTCGTGCCTGTGTATTTTTTTTTAATGTCTACGTATATCTCTGCATTTAGGTATGCCTACATTCATTCATTCCATTAGACTTCGTGAAATCGCATTGAAGCATTTTCATATTCATAAACGATTGCAGCAAATGCTCGTTTCCTTTATACATTATGCTTATAGTACTTCATTTTTGTTTTTGTCTTTTATCGGGGGATGACTGGTATACACAATAAGAAAATATTGATTTACACTCATGACATAAGAGAAGATCATTTCAGCAAAATTAGCCGTCTGTTATGAGATATCAAAGAATGCCGGGAGAAATGTCGTTTATTTCAACAAAAATATCGTCTTTTCCTTATTTTCTGAAGTGATGTAATAATTGTAGCTCGTAATAAATGCGCTCGTTGATCTCCTTTATTCATCTCATGGAAACCTAAGTCATATAATTATGGTCGAAATCTGGAGGCAGTCATGATGGATAATTTCACAAAGCAAACGTCTTTATACAAAAATGCATGGAGTTCGCAGGTTTAGTCACCATTAGCTGTCAAAGATTGCAAGAAAGATGCAACGATTTATCTGAATATTGAACATCCCATCAGGCTCTTGTCAACATTATGAAAATTTTTGAAACAAAACCAAGAAACAAACTCAAATGGAAGATTGGTTTGAGAAACTCAACTTCGATGTTGCTTGAAGCTTTTTTTCTCTCTCTCATACTTATGAATGACAGCGTGATTATGTTATAAGATCGTTCAAAAAATCCCATTTGACAAAGATGGACTTATCGGTTTTTGCAAACAAACTCTTCATATATATAACACAATAATCTATCCCGTTTGCTGAATGATTATCATATCACTGTGTGACATTTAATTTCAAGTGATGTGCAGTGAACAATACCTTCCCGCCATTACGGTAGAGTGTAAGGGAATCATGATTGCACATAAAATTTGCAACATACAACCCGACAGTAAACTTACAAATGCGCTCGTTGATCTCCTTTATTCATCTCATGGAAACCTAAGTCATATAATTATGGTCGAAATCTGGAGGCAGTCATGATGGATAATTTCACAAAGCAAACGTCTTTATACAAAAATGCATGGAGTTCGCAGGTTTAGTCACCATTAGCTGTCAAAGATTGCAAGAAAGAAGAAACGATTTATCTGAATATTGAACATCCCATCAGGCTCTTGTCAACATTATGAAAATTTTTGAAACAAAACCAAGAAACAAACTCAAATGGAAGATTGGTTTGAGAAACTCAACTTCGATGTTGCTTGAAGCTTTTTTTCTCTCTCTCATACTTATGAATGACAGCGTGATTATGTTATAAGATCGTTCAAAAAATCCCATTTGACAAAGATGGACTTATCGGTTTTTGCAAACAAACTCTTCATATATATAACACAATAATCTATCCCGTTTGCTGAATGATTATCATATCACTGTGTGACATTTAATTTCAAGTGATGTGCAGTGAACAATACCTTCCCGCCATTACGGTAGAGTGTAAGGGAATCATGATTGCACATAAAATTTGCAACATACAACCCGACAGTAAACTTACAAATGCGCTCGTTGATCTCCTTTATTCATCTCATGGAAACCTAAGTCATATAATTATGGTCGAAATCTGGAGGCAGTCATGATGGATAATTTCACAAAGCAAACGTCTTTATACAAAAATGCATGGAGTTCGCAGGTTTAGTCACCATTAGCTGTCAAAGATTGCAAGAAAGATGCAACGATTTATCTGAATATTGAACATCCCATCAGGCTCTTGTCAACATTATGAAAATTTTTGAAACAAAACCAAGAAACAAACTCAAATGGAAGATTGGTTTGAGAAACTCAACTTCGATGTTGCTTGAAGCTTTTTTTCTCTCTCTCATACTTATGAATGACAGCGTGATTATGTTATAAGATCGTTCAAAAAATCTACTCGGCCAACGAACCAAATAGAGGATATACTGTATAATAGTCATCATTTTCATACAATGCAAGAGCCGATATTGCCACTATGGGGTCTTACAATTACATTCATCATGGTGAAACACAGCGTAACATGTGCGCGTGTTATAGGCAAGAACACTTTGAATACACCAGGTGGCCAGAGTATCAGGTTACATTGTACCTCCTTGAATAGACAGGATGTTGATACAAAAACATTCCTAAGACGCACTCGTAGACGCCATCCGAAAAGTCGGGGATTATGAGCATAATAGAGAAGTTCAAAGGCCGATTACAGACAGTCTCTTTATTCTGCACCGGTCCATAGAATGCACTATAGTGATGTGCTTCGTATGTATTACGTAACCGCTTTTACGGACCCCAATGATTTTATGGTTGTTGAAAATCCAATGTGCAAGTTCTCATGTACTTGTTACGAACATGACGGTATTACAGAATTTAAACTTCGACAATGACATATAATAATAATAATAATATCTGGTTTTTATATAGCGCATTTCACACACTTCAGGGTTTCAATGCGCTTTACAGACTATTATTACCCCGGTCACTGGATACATTAGTTCCAACCAGCACTAACAGTGCTCATTCTCCACTCCCTGGGGAGCATTCCAGCCAGTCGCAGCCATTTTACAGGCGCGCACATGCTGATAAACCAACATAAGCTTTCTCATCCTACCGGGTACCCACATACGCTGCAATAAAGCGAGAAACAAGACATACGGCAGAAGTTGTCTTTTTTTTTCTCTCTCTCTCATACGCTTAGAATTCACAAATAAAAATTATGATGTTCAGTATTTGATGTTTGCAGCATTTCAAAGAGGCAGTCAAAATAAAATTACATCCCATATTACGACGATACCGACAATGGCGATGTTGACTGTTTAGTCTTTTTTGGTTCTAGTTTTGTATGAATTCTACATAATATGCTAATTTTCGGTTATAGTCGCTCTGTCAATTATTCATACGTTTAGAAGTCTGGGTTTTTCAGTCCATCTCTTTCGGAAGTTCACAAGTCAAATGATTTCGCGATCATTGAGTTATAATGGTTTTAGCAACGCACTACCGTTTTGTAGCTCAATCGATTTATAATCAGTAGAATATGGTAACTCATGCCTAAAAAAAATAAACTTTGTTTACGTAAACTTGTAGAAAGCACTCCAAATTTGCGAAGTGATGATTCAGTTTTGCCAGAGACGGAGATGTGATAACACGTCGCTTCAATTGAACACTCTACTTTGTTTAGGAGCAAGGAATTTCGAGCAATAAAAGCATGAAATGTTCTTGTCCATCTCATATATTGATGTGATCAAATGTTTTCATGCTGTTATTGAAGTGGTTTATGCACTTATCGTGGCTGCGTATTTTTTTTTATAATAATTGTATTATACATCTCTGTATTTACGTAGACCTTCTTGCATTCATTCCTTTAGACTTCGTGAAATCGCATTGAAGCATTTTCATATTCATAAACGATTGCAGCAAATGCTCGTTTCCTTTATACATTATGCTTATTGAATGAGAATAGTACTTCATTTTCTGTCTTTTACCGGGCGATGACTGGTATACACAATAAAACAAAATAATATTGATTTACACTCATGACATAAGAGAAGATCATTTCAGCAAAATTAACCGTCTGTTATGAGAAATCGAAGAATGTCGGGAGAAATGTCGTTTATTTCAACAGACATATCATCTTTTCGTTATTTTCTGAAGTGATGTAATGATTTTAGACCTTCAAGATTGTGTGACATGTGCTCGCCGTTCTCCCATGGTCATGTCGTCTTCTTCTCTCAGCTGGCGGGTGGTCAACCTTTTTGTTTCTAATATGAATGAACTTCTCCGACGAACTCGGAAATGCTCACCTGCGACCCTGTCTGAAAAGATACTCTCTCACATTGATGCGAATCTGAATTCTCGATGGGAATTCTAATTTGAATTGTGCTAACGCTACATTTTTTGAAGTGATAGGACATAGTGAAAGGCAAACGAGGTTGAATGAACATCTTCATGGCGCTATCTTTTTTTCTTTTTTTTGTTGGCTATTCTGAATTACGTAACTACGAAATTGGAAGGCAAACGTACACAAAAAATGACTGCAAAATCTTTGCATAATGTTGTACCCTTTTGCCCTTTTTTGCCGTTTTGCTCTTCCTTTGTAATACATTTGTCTCGTTTAGTGTTCCTTCATTTTATCTCATTACATCTCATCACTTTCCTTTCCAGCTATCCCCTTCTTCATTCCCATATACAAACCTGTAGACTGAATATTATCATTGATGGTGATGATCGCTTCTCCAAGATACTCTGCCCATAAAATTTATATATGTATATATATATATATATATATATATATATATATATATATATATATATGCATATATATATATACATATGTATTATATAAAACGTAGAAAGATATTACCAAAACACAGGTTGTAGGCAAACCTCATCTTGTATAATTTTACATTGCGTTTGAAAAATCTTTTCAGATTATCTACCGTCAATCAAACAAAATTTAGATGACCAGCCTATTTTTCTCTCCTTTTTCTCTTCTCATCGTATAGACTCCCCTGTTTCATCTGAAGAGCTCATACATGTTCTGTCAACTGGCTTAAACAGGACCGGTGTTTTATTCTTAGTTGTTTTGTTTTGTTTTTTTTCTATGTAAGAAATAACGATACTCATTTAGGTTGGTGATTACTTTTTATAATAATTAAATATATGTCTTGTATCACTGTGTGAAATCTCATTTCACTTGATACATAGTGAATAATCATTATCTTCCCGACATTACGTCGAAGTTGTAAAGGAATTGTAAGATCGCACAGAAAAATAGCAGCATCAAACCCCGATAATAAACTCACAAATCCACTCGGTGATATCTTGTATGCATCCAATGAAAACCTATCATAAGTCGCACGATCGAAATTTGTAGGTAGTCACGATTGATAATTTCAGAAAGCAAACTTCTTTATACAGACTTCTTCAGGGGATGGCAGGTATCGCGCAAGCGTGGATTATGCATTTTTATTTGTCTCAAAGAAAGTTAGAAAGATGCAAAGATTTGTTTGAATATTGAACATATTCCAGGCTCTTGTCAATTTTATGGGAATTACTGAAACAGAACCAAGAAATAAACTCAAGTGGACGTTATTCTATTACGAAATTCGACTTTGATAAATCAGTATCACCAATTCTACTTGTAATATTACATCGTTGATGGTTTGCCTAGTGTTGAAATAAAGCCACGTGCTTTTGTTACAGACACGCGAGCTTTGTATTTGGATACAAGTAGCGGGGACAAACAAGGTGTAACAGATTTTCAAATATTGTATACAATGAATAAACTTCCTTCTGTTTCCAAAATTCATTGACTAGCTAAGGTAAGGAATTTTGTGAACAACAGGAAGTCAAGAGTGGGTTCGTGTGCCTTTGATATCGCCACAATACGAGATTTACTTGGCGTGTCTTACAGTCATGTAAATGGAAATACGCAAGCCTGTACACAATCCTCCGATCGATCGCTTTTCATTGAAAGACTTTGAAGGCTTGTGATCAACGGATTACAGTTTCCATAAAAGATTGCCTCCATGAATCAGTAAATTCAAGACAATTATGTAGTAGAAATTTGCGACACCCTCGACATAGCCTGGTGCCCAATAATAAAAGACGCTATTCATTTGAGTTGACGAGGGAACGTAAATTGACGATCGTACAGTACGTGAAGTTCAAACCGCGCGCGCGAACCCAGATAGCAAAGGGAACCGATATTATTATTCATGAGCGGTCGTTATTCATCCAATCAGAAAGCGGATTCCTACACCGCATACACGGCAATTTGATGATTGGGTAAAGCGGGACCGTAAGTCACACCCCCTTAGTAACCCTCGGTTCGGGCTCGATTTTGGAAAACCTGTCCGTCTGTGGGGGTGTTCGCTCGCCAAAGCAAACCGTCCTAAACGGGTTAAAACATCCGTCAAAGCTGTTTTTTCTTTTACCTGCATATCTTACAGACTGTTTATCCATAACACACATTAAATACCAACAAAACTAGATGTTAATATCCATTTAGTTGACTGTTTTTACCATGTTTTAAAAGACAAATGATAAACTAACCAAAGAAAAAAAAAAATCAACATAAAATGTAGAGTTTGGATCACATAAGTCAAAGTACTTACTGCCTGCATCATTACTCTGCTCAAAGTCGCTTACTGCAGATGTGAACCTGAAAAGAAGATGACACACTGACAGACTGAGATTGGTACATTGCAGACAGCCTACTAAAATCTGAAACATGTATAAAGATTTTAACAATGGAGAATGGCTGATTGAATACAATAGAGATTACAATAGGTCAAATGAATCAGTGGAACAGCTGGCAAAGGGCAAACGGAGTGTGATGGTATGGGCATGCGTTGAAGAAGGACGAGGATGATGTCCTGAGGAAAGTGCTCAAAAAGTTTAAAGTGAACGAGCCATAAAAGGATGACAAAAGAAAACGTGGATGAGACAGACGGAGGAAGAGCTTGGATAGGTTGGCTTGAGAAAGGAGGATGCCCCCAAAACGAGAGAGATTGCAGAAAGGTGCAAGATTCTGTGAGGTAAATCCAGCCACCACCCCATTATCAGAGACAGACCAAGATTAAAACTGGTATGATGATGATGATGATGATGATGATAACTGCAAAATAACCACACATAAACTTCATCAATATCAAACAGCGCATTGACTTTCTGCTTCACTTCTGAAATAAAAGATGGAGCAATTTGATTGCATCATGCCGTTGCCTGGAATGTCTCCGCTTTCAAACTCAAATCACTGTGTTGTACACCAAGTATGGTACTCCCTTCACATTTTGATGTAGTAGTCACCTTCACCTTTGATTTTGAGGGTTGGCCTTTCACCATTGTGCAAAATATACAGATTTCCATGTTAATTTCTATCTTTCTGACCAACCTAATTTCTCACAAGATTTTCCTGGCTGAAGTTATGTCTTGAAAATAAGATTCTAGAAGCAAAACTGTACATCATCATGTAGTAATGTTTGACCCTTACCCTTGAAAATAATGCCCCAAATCAGTTCCGTGTAAACAAACCTCATGTACTTTACAACTTGTGCATGTACATACCTTGACAATTAATCAGGGACACTAACCGATTTTCTCTGTGTTGCCAAGATTTAGGAGTATATAAATATACAGATAACTCTAAGATATTATGCCTTGGGCACTAAATGCTTGAATGAAAGAACAAAATAGAACAAAGGTAGGCACTTGGTGAATCAAAAGGACGTAACAGTATGCTCAATGGCTGTATCTATTCCACAAGCTTCAATCTCCTGGTCTTATATTATATACATAGTGCATGAGGCTGAATGCACTATAACAATATAAGCACCGACAAATTCTGAATTTGCCCCGAAGGCCAGTTATATTCAATGAGGCCGCAGGCCGAATTGAATATAATTGCCTGAGGGCAAATTCAGAATTTGGAGGTGCTTGGTACTTGTTATAGTGCAATAAGATGTCATGCACTATGTGTTATATAAAATAGCATACATACCCAGGCAAAATAAATTGAAAAAATACGAAAGCCTAGCTAGATCATTTAAGACTCTACACGTGTCTAGACAAGCAATAATACCAGTTTCTTTGAACCTGTGTAGACAAAATCCTGAAGATCCAAATTCAACTATAGAGTCTAGGGTCTACGTGGTTATATCTAACGATTTCTAGGCCCTACGACAGAATTAGGTCTAGGGGCCCTGGCCTAACGTTATACTACTAGACCTACGTCACTTACGAGCGACAGAGCTAACGTTAGTTAACACTTGACCCTACAATACAGTAGGTCTACCATGGATCTAGCACTAGCAGTAACACGTTAGACGCCCTAAGTTTACTTACTGCACTGTGGGTCCAGGACCAGGACTAGATGATGTTTTGTAGGATTAGGGATCTAAACACAAGGCTCGTGCCAGGCATCATTGAAGTCACCATTGCTACACAAGTGGATTCCGAGAGTGTGTTGTGAATGTCGTAGTAAAAGTTCATAGCGTAGCGTGATCAAAGGGCGCTTAAGCGTATAGTCTACCGTACACACGCTGCCCATTTCCACGGCGCACTTCCGCGTAGAATGTACGGAGAAAGCGGCACAAATCTTGGGTTGACTTGCTCAATATCCGTCGGATTGATTCCTTTTTCGGAAAAGTAGGAGTCCAAAATAAATTCGTAGGGCGTATTTGATGGCATCCTTTATGTCCTTATTGTCTAAGATACTGTTTATATAGATCAGTCTCTGTAAAAATAGCGAACCTGTTCATTTCAGCTTCCATGTTTAAATCTACCGCTGAAAGTCTAGTCCCACACAGATAAGTTGCTGGCATAGTCAGCGAGAATCGAGAATAACGATAATATCGAGCATATCGCGGTTGTGGCGCAATCGCGTCAATGAGGTGCGGGATTCAGTACTCGATGATTAAAATGAGGGAACAAAAACCGATATCAAATCGATAGTGGGTTATCGTCTTCAATCGTTATATTTTGCGTGCACTATAACTTTTGTCATGCACTGCCGGCCTGTATCATAAGTATGTATGCTATTTTATATATATATATATATATATACATATATATATATATATATATATATATATATATATATATATATATATATATATATACATATATATATATATATATACACATCACTGCAAAATGAACCATCAGGTACTGTAAAAAAGGAATATTTGTGTGCATTTTAATTTATTTGCAAATATCGCGAGAGCCAAGATTTGCAAAATTCAAATTATTTTGCATTGAATGCCAGAGGCAATTTGCAAAAATTTAATGCAATAAGAAAGGTGGTCGGCTCCAGTTCACAAAAAAATTAATGCAATGAAAATATCTTGCTTTATGGTAGACTTGGGAAGTTTACAGCCATGTGTATCTGCTATTCTCTCCTTCTTCCTGGTGCTATCTATTGTAAAACTAACAATTTCTGTGTGCTTGATATTTTTGCAAATTTCCTGCTCTAGGAGCGAAGAGTCATGAAATTAAAATGCATGCAAATGTCCTTGTCTACACTATGCATTGATTGCTGCCAATGGCAACTTGCGAAAATTTCATGCCGCGAATATTTCTGGTTTTACATGATCAGACTACCAGGGGTAGATACTTACTGTTGGATGACATCATCTGAAGGCACTACGTGGCCTTGGGTAAAGATTTTCACATATTGCACGTCGTTCTCCTGAAAGACCTGTTAAGAAATCACACACAAAAATTTCAGCTTCATGAGTTCTGATGGGGCAGAGTGGAACAGCAAAGGTTATAACATGCTTGGGTCTTTCATGACATCCACAATGGTCTATCCAGGAGCAACTGACCACCTCAGTTCCAGTATCTCACATTGTCATTGGGATAATACACAAACAGGATCCCAGTCCTGGAAACAAGGTAGCAACCTGGTAGTAACTCGAGTCTCACTGGTTGCCACGACATCTCCTGGAGACTAGCCAGGTCTCCATTGAGTTGCGGGAGAATCAAACATGTTCCTTTTTTTTTTTTCCCATAGACTTTTTCCGGTCTTCAGCTGGTCTCAGAGATATCTCTGCGATGTCTCCGTAAAGTCTTTATCAGTTACAGCCACACTGCAGAGACAAATTTTGTCCAGAACATCTCCAAGACATCCCTGCAACCCTGCAGAAACCCATGGCCACCTAATGGCGACAATGTGGAGCAGTGTCGGTTTTTCTTTAGAATTAACCATACAACATCTAACATAGGTTGTAAGTTACAGCTTGATAAACTGGCCATCCCCCCCCCCCCAAAAAAAAAAGAGAGAAAAAAAAAACAGCATTAAGTTCATCAGAATAACAATATTTGTCTCTCTCTTTCTGTTGTATGTTTAATTCATGCTCTTTATGGGCATCTACGTGTACTAATCTATCAACCTACATACATGTTGATACACCAAACATACAGTTTGGTGTTGTTTGATGATGTACAGTGTTCATGTACCGGTACTCACTTGAGGGTTATAGTATCGCGTGGTGGCAGTGAGGTCAATGACCAGCCCCAGCCGAAGGTTCTTCTCTTTCAGGATGTCCAGTAAATTGGCCGGGGTGAAGCTGTTTGGAGGTCAAGGGAGTAGAACTTTTGATCACCTGGCAACTCTCAAACACAAGGCTGTTCACATCATGATCTATACAAGCTATGTCGTAATGTGTAAATTACAGACTTGTGGCTCTGGCATTTTCCTCTACATTGTCATTCCTACAAATTTGTACAGTAATTGTCAGCCCAGCTCTTACAGTGCAGAGTATGCACTAAACAAGTTTCATACAATGCAGAAAGATGCTTACATAATGTAAGTATCTGATGTATCCTGGCATTTGCTTTTCAAATATTATTTTTTCATACAAGTGTACAATCTTCAGGCATCAGGGGCGGATCCAGGGAGGACCACAACCGGCGCACGCCCCCCCTTTATTTTTTGTTGAAACAAAAGAAATAAAAAGAAAAAAATGGGGGGAGGGGTGCGTGCGCCCCCCCTTTATTTTTGTAAACACGCCCCCTCTTTACGAAATTCCTGGATCCGCCCCTGGGCATGCTACAGACAAGAAAACAAAACCTTGTGATAATCATTGATCAGTTTGGGGTTATTTAGTTGTGACTTATACACTCTTTTTTCACTCTTCACAATCTCTGCACAGTATAGTAAATTGTGAATACTTGCACACTACATCTGTGAGATGCATCCACAACAAAATCCTGTCATATTGAAGAGGTAGAAAGAATCATAACTTCATTGCTCTGTGACACACATGAGTGAAATTCAACACAGAAATATTAAGAACTGTTCATGGACTACAAGTGTAGCTACTTTTTCCTCTTGGAGGCATTTTAAGCAAATTCATATAGGTGTGGCATATTGTGAATAAAATTGATGTGTTTCCACATCATGCTCATAAATTTTTAGATAAACACCTCGGAAATTACATAGTTGTACAGTCAGTAAACTTGCTGTCTCAAAGATGTAAAATCTTGTGTGGCACATATTGTACCCAGGCCCTGTATGCAATGACCCGACTTTGACAAAACTTCGGTACATACATTGTAAAGCACATAATATGTAAATGTACATGAATGTTATGTGTTATATATACACTGTACTATCACACACACACACACACACACACACACACTGACACATGCATGTGGTGACTGGTATGGTCTACATAATGTACCTTTCGTCTGTAGACATCCGACTGCAGAGAGCCTGAATGTATGAATAAGGAAACATCAATATTGTGAACCAATTACTTGAAAAAGAAAAAAATATCTTCCATTCCACTCAAGAAACAGTATTTTCTCACAGTTAATCCACTGAGGACAGTTTGATTTTGCTACAACACGCATTTCCCATAGACAATGTAATGATATTACATTGAAGTTTGAACTACCAAAATTTATGCAGTACAATAAGGCAGGTTTAGTATTGTTGTTACTAATTCCCTCCAAGATGAATATAATATGTGACCCGCTACAACAAAAGGATCCTAAAGTCGCTGACGGGCGAGCTAAGCATGGCCCAGAAAAAATGCTATTTTCAGGCCTTTCCTTTGATCATTTACCTTCGAAATTTTGGCAAAATGATAGAAGATACATTAGACTACAAAATTATGTTAAAACTGAAATCCGAACGTTTTGACAGATTTTGGTGATCTGACTTCAAACTTGATTTTCTCGGCTCACCCGTCAGCGACTTTAGGATCCTTTTGTTGTAGCGGGTCACATATCAATAATTACAGAAAAAAAAATATATGCACTTGTATTCCTGTAATAAGCACATGTACTCTACGATTCATCAAATCCATAAACAGGTGATAAGAAATGATATCATGCATTGATCAATACAAGACCATTCACGTGTATGTACTTGTATGACTACAATGTTACCTACATTTTGTAATACCAACAATGTAGGTACTTAGAATTTACAATGAAAAGCACAATTTTACTCAATCAAAATTTAAAAAAAAAGGCTGTAGAACTTTGTTTGTATCACATGACACATCAAATATTACTTATTGTTTACAACTGAAACTAGTCAATTATTTGATGCATTTGACTCACCCTCTTTAAAGGTACTTTGAAAGGAATAATGCTTGTCCCTTTGATGACATCGCCACATGGTGCATAATCTCGCCATCTATTAAAATTGATGGGAGTGTGAAAAGGAAGGAAAGAACAAATCAATAAAATGTCAATAATTTTCCAAGAAGCAATCATCAGCAAATGCATCAAATTTTGATTCAAAATCCATGACATTTTTGTGACTTTTGCAAATAAGGCTCTCGATCACAAATGAACACATGAAAATAACAAAACGGATCCTGCATGCAATGCTCAAACTAGGCAGCACCTGCACTGCAATATCACGTGATGCTCCGATGCCGTAATACGGTATTATTCTAAACTTTTAACAACATTGACTTTTTTTTTCTGGACAACTATGAGACTTGATTTCTGGCAATACTTAAACAAATGTTTGTTTGAGAAGTCACACTTTCTTCTAAACATTTGTGGGCAATTGTGCATTTTATGACCCTATAGATATTATCGGCATTTGTGTTAATTTACTGTTATTGTAAAACTGTTTATTACAACAAGAGACGCCATGCAACAGGGCTGTGACCTGTGTATGGTTACTGTAAAACATTACGTATATTTGCGGTCAAATCCGTAGCGCTCCTTGTACACAGTTATACTGTGGGAGCGTTGGGGCTGGTCGCAGTTAATTTGCGGTATGAAATTTGCGTGCATTGGAGCCAACAGCTTTTTCATGGCATGAAATTTTCACGAACTGCACCTGGCACTAAATGCAAACAGACTTTTACAGTATGTTTTACTAGACAGAAAGATCTGTCTGTCCAGAGGAGTCTTTTATTTTTTGACGTTATCGCTCTCCTCCGGAGACAGTGGAGGGGGATCCGTGAAGCCAGACGTAGTCTCCGCGGAACATATCCTCGACAACCAATACAGACCAATCTTTCGGTCAAGGTTTTACCAGCTTAATGGGGCATCACAGGCAAGAACTTTCACACACATTTTTATTTTGCGAATCTAGGCTTTCATGAAATTTGCAAAATTAAAAATGCAGGACCCTATGAATTTTAAAGTGAGTTGACAGTGATCGAGTGCATTTTATGCATGCATGTAGATAGCTACACGCAGCCGCTGTAGAGACAGCGGCTGCACCTCTATTCCTTCGCAGACGTTGTCATTTTTCAGTGTGGTTGTGCGACTCCTTCATGAATATCTTTATTAATCGTGGAAAACTAAAATACAAGGAATTATCGTAATCTATGATAATCATTCAATAATCGGTAGGCCTATGCGATTTTTTGTTTGATTACGTCAAAAACTCACCGAAATCTGTGGCTGAAATCAGGTCTGTAAACGTCCTTATTGCTTCACTCCTCATCTGCGTGTTATTTGAATGGCATTCACTCTCGTATACTACAACGTACAACGTAGGTAGTCGGAGAGCAAGCAATAAGGACGTTTACAGACCTGATTTCAGCCAAAAATTTCGGTGAGTTTTTGACGTAATTAAACAAAAAATCGCATACCGATTATTGAATGATTATCATAGATTACGATAATTCCTTGTATTTTAGTTTTCCATGATTAATAAAGATATTCATGAAGGAGTCGCACAACCACACTGAAAAATGACAACGTCTGCGAAGGAATACAGGTGCAGCCGCGTCGCTTCGCGACAGCGGCTGCGTGTAGTTAGCATGTAGATATCTAGATCTAAATTGCCAGGCTGTGCATGTGAGTGTACTGTGTAGTTATAGGGTGCGTTTATCAACTCCTTTTCTCGGCAGAAACAGGTTATCCAAACAGCTTTCAAGGAATTTTTACGAGTTGATAAACGCAAAGCTGTTTTGAAAGCCCTTTAGGAAAGCCTTTTACGAAAGGGTGCGTTTATCAACTCTCCTTTCTCGGCAGAAACAGGTTATCCAAACAGCTTTCAAGGAATTTTCACGAGTTGATAAACACAAAGCTGTTTTGAAAGCCCTTTAGGAAAGCCTTTTCGAAAGCCCCAAATTTGTGGCGATCCAAACAGCTTCCCTAAACAGGTTTTCAGAAACCTGTTTGTAAAAGCCTTTTGGAAGTTGATAAACGCAAGATCTGTTTTGAAACGGCTTTGTAGTCTTGTACTTCAGGCACGCCTTATGACCTCTTCTCCTCTGGTCGAATTGCGCAATGCAGCTGTGCAGTGACAGGCCAGTTAAAAAAATTGTGTTCGCGAAGAGAGTTGATAAACGCAACTATTTTGAAAGCCGTTTCTAAAGGGCTTTGGAAAGGGCTATCGAAAGCCGTTTAAACAGGGGAGAGTTGATAAATGCAGCCAAAGTCGCATGCCGCCACTCAGAAATATTTGAAGTATGTGCTAAACTGGAGCTGCCTCACAGATAGGAAGACAATTGATTTATGTGGCATTGCATCATGACTCGTCACTCTCAAAGGAAGATATGTCTTTATTTTGGTAATTGCTTTTCGCCGTCCCTTCTTAGAAAACAAGCGGCACATTAATAGTACAGGCAGTCAGGGCTTTGGAAAGGGCTCTCGAAAGGGCTACGGAAAGGGCTTTCGAAAGGGCTATCGAAAGCCGTTTAAACAGGGGAAAGTTGATAAACGCAGCCATAGACACACATCCCAACCGTTAAGACTCATAAGAGTAATACAGAGGACGGGTGGAACAGTGAGTGAGTTTGTGTGTTAGGCGATCCCTGTGGTGTTAACTATAGTCTATACGCAGCCCAGTCGCTGTAACTGTGATGTATGATTACCGTTCTGCGTACACACTTTCTCTTTCTACTCACCTGTCTGGAATTTTGTGTGATTTAGGCATGATGATGCGGCAGTCCACGCACAGACTATCCTATGACAGTATTTCACGCCACTAGATTCTGTAGTTTTAGTGACAATTTTCCCCAGAGAGAAGACAGTTGAACACTATGTACTATGATTTATATAAATTTATATGGATGAAGCTGAGTCTGATGCCTGATGGTGCATGGGGGGAGAGAGTTCCTGCTTTTAACACTGTGATTGTGAAGCACTCAATCGTACACACATGTAGACCGTCTATGACGTGGGGAAAACCCGCCGTGCCCTAGGCCGCCGGGTGCCGTCCGTGCCGTGTTGTAACTCCTCGGATTCCTGGCTCGAAAAAAAAAATCCTCTCGTATAAATTTACGGATTAATTACGCCACAGTACTGTAGTACAACCGCAGTCATAGATCTAAGCAATTCTATAATGCTTTGATCTACTTCCGGCCGTGATCCAGGCCTACGTTTGACAGCAAAATGTGGCGATGATAATCCGCTGGAGATGACAGTACTGTACCGTGAGCATGAACTACGTAGCAGCAGTAGTTTCCTTTTGTATACTTACTGAATAAAGATAGACGATTGAAAGCGTCATCGTCAGGAGCTCTGCGACCCAGGTCGATGAGAAGTAAGGAAGAGTTAAAACGAAAAAAAGAAAAGAAAAAAAAATATATATATATATATATATATATATATATATATATATATATATATATATATATATATATATATATATATATATATATATATATATATATATATATATATATATATATATATATATATATATATATATATATATATATATATATATATATATATATATATATATATATATATATATATATACGGCCGTTGGGCTTCAGACGAGCAATGTAAAACTGCATGCAACGTATCATAATAAGCCTTTATTGCAGAGTCCCACACAATTTTCAATTAAGGAAGAAAGGTAAATCGCATAGTGCCAACTTGACCGAAAGATCGGTCTTATCTGTCCGTCAGGGAATGTTCCGCGGAGCCTACGTCTGGATTCACGGATCCCCTCCGGATAGACAGATCTTTCTGTCTAAGTGCCAACATGACAGGGTGATTGCTTTTCTTGTCCCATCTAGATCACTTCTAAAACGTGCAGGTTAAATTTGCCAAAGCGCCAAATCCAAACAGAGGTCTTCTTGAAAATATAAAAAAAATTAAAAAAAAATTCACAGCTCGACAGAATATGGCAGAATCGCTGTTCTCCATGAATATGTTGCCTAATATCCGCATCGTGAATAGAATGGTGTACTGTATCTTCAAGGCATTTTCGGTCCAGTAGCAGTGGCAGTGTTCCAACTTGACAAAGTAGGCTTAGTAGAAAAATCTTTGAGGAATGACTCTTCTCGATGCATATGAGCCAATTAAAGGAATCAGAAGATAATTATTTTGAACAACAGAACAATATCAGAAGATGGAAAATAAAAAAGGCCTGATCAATAAGTCCTTAATTAGTAGTGCAAATCGATTCACTCATGATGATTGAATGACAATACCACTCCCACTTATGACCAATAACAGCATGCGTATTACGAACTCGGTGAAGTATATCGGCCTACACCTTTGATTGAGGCACTGGAAACCAAACTCTATAGATTAAAAAAAAGTAGGACAACGTATAAATTTGTAAAGTCCGACAAGATCTTGCAAAACAAATTAAAGCTAGGATCCATGACCGACCGGATTGAGTGCTGATAGTGGATCGCAACATCAGCACTTTACCGTATATGTACAAATGCCATAAGAAGTGGCGGATCCAAAAGAAATAAAAAAAGAAGAAATGGGGGGGGGGGTGCGCTTCCTTTAATTTCGTAAAGCGCCCCTCTTTAGGGAATTCCTGAATCCACTCCTGATGAGTAAAGAGACCATTATGACAGGCCCGTGTCTATAAAGGGGGTGGGGTGTTCAGGAGGTTCTAACACCGCCCCCTGCACTTAACACCCCCCCCCCAAAAAAAAAAGAATCACATCAGTCTGTACACGTACACACACCTATAGAAATACAGGGGTAATCCCACGAGACCGACACTCAAGAGTCCATGCATGGCCCACGAGTTCTACTCATTGTAAATAAGCCCTATGAGTCCGACACCTCAGAGGCAATCAAGGCCCACAAGTTAACACTAAGGGCTAAGCAAATAAGTCCACGAGTACGACAATAATTATTATAGACATCACGGGACTTTGTGGGCCTTGTTTGCTATAGTGTCGAATTTAAATTCTAAAAATGCAAAACCTCCCTCGTGTAAAAAATAGGGTATCCCCTCAGAGTCCCCTCTGCATCCTCCCCTCCTCCGACGCTTCGCATTTATATCATATTTTCAAATTGTTTGATCAGTAAAGGAGAATATCACGCAACAATACACAATAGGTATAGTTTGTTAATAGCTTCTCTTGCAACTTTAACCAACACATCATCTTAATAGTCAGTTTTGGAGTGAACGGTTCTGAATTCCCTCAGGTGAAGTGTGCACCAGATATTCGAATTCTATATCCAAAATGATAATGAAATCATACAAAAGCTCACTCGATATCTCATTCGGGAGGCTGCATCATCCCAAAATATTGAAAATATATTCTTGCCCCTGTGGCACCTGGCGTGAAAACATTATTATCACGGCGTACAGCCATAAACTCATACTAATTAATTGTTTGTTTCGAGTAAATTGCTGAAGATTTCTCATTTGTATTTATATCATGTTGAAATTTTTATGTATTATTAAATTGTGACAATCTTCCTAGTATATTTTCTTCGATGTTTGTTAAAAACAGTGATATCCATACTTACCCTTTAATACACAGTGAATCCTATCAATGTTTTCCCCGTTCGTACAGATTTAGCCCGTAATAATAAGATAACTACTTCTACCGGCCCTTCTTTCTGGAATGAGTTAAATTCTGTTCGGTTGCAATCAAGATCTCTAAGTTCCTTTGAGCAAAATCTTCAAGCCAATTTTCTAAAATCCTACGTTTAACTATTTTGCCGTGATCACTTTAAATATTTCTGCATACTCAAAATGATGCTTCGTTTGGATGACTTCATTAATTTTGTTTGATCAATTTGAGCATTGATACCTGAAGGTTGATTATGAACATCATATAATACTTTGTACATTCCGTAAACTATGATATTCTCGACATTTTGTACTTTGCATGTTACGTCATTTTTGACATTGACATACTGTACTAAAAGACTATATCTTTGGAACCTACATCCTACAAGCTTTGCTTTTTAGTAGGTTCCTCATATATTACATGTCACTTATATGCCCTCCTTTGTGCAATTATGTTTCAAATCAACTGTTTTGTTTTAAAATATTTCTTTTGGTAAAATCAAGTGGAATATAACACTTGTATGAAATGGGGAATATGGAACAAGAATTAAAAATGAATAACTCGACTAACTTCTCAAAAGTCTGCAACATTCCTTATCTATCCAACAGTTCCTGTCTTTTCCGTTGACAAGGAAGGGGTAAGGAAGCTTCTCAGCAAACTCAAGCCCCACTCTGCCAGTGGTCCAGACGGTCTACCAGCCTATCTCCTCAAAGAAGTGGCAGATGAACTATCCCCTGCTCTGACACTCCTCTTCAGTGCCACATTCCACCAAGGAAAGATCCCACATGAATGGAAATCAGCCTATGTCACACCAATCTATAAAAGGGGGACAAACACAGACCGGAAAATTATGGGCCCATATCTCTGACATCTATCATTTGTAAAGTTGTTGAACATCATACACAGCCAGATTATCTACCACCTTGACAACCACAAGCTCCTTTCTGATTGCCAGTTTGGCTTTAGGAAGAAACGTTCGTGCGAGTCACAGCTCTTGGTAACTGTTCACGATCTTGCCACTGGACTTAAAGATAAAAAACAGATGGATGCCATCCTGCTCGACTTCTCCAAAGCTTTTGATCGAGTATCACACGAGCGCCTTCTTCAGAAGCTTCATTTCTACGGAATCAGGGGACAGATCCTGAATTGGATCAGGGACTTCCTCACAGGGCGTACACATCAGGTCATACTAGAAGGGACTAAGAGCAACATCACACATGTAACATCTGGTGTGCCTCAAGGCACTGTCCTTGGACCCTTGCTCTTTCTGGTGTTCATTAATGACCTCCCAGAGTGTGTCTCTTCAAATATCCGCCTGTATGCTGATGACGCCCTATATTATACCGTATAATTGACTCACCTACAGACATTGACATTCTTCACAGAGATCTTGCTAACATACAGGAATGGGAGAGGAAGTGGCTAATGGCCTTCAACGCGGAGAAGTGCGAAGTGTTCAGGATATCCAACAAAAGGAAGAACATCGTAGGAGATATCCAGTACTCAATCCATGGAAAAGCATTTCATCGCAATCTTAGCTGGAAACCACACATACAAAATATCTGTACGAAGAGTAATAGTACACCTGGTTTTCTTCAGCGCAATCTGAGGAGGTGTCCGTCCAGCATCAAGGAACAAGCTTATAAGACATATGTCCGTCCAACGCTTGAATACTCCTCCTCAGTTTGGGATCCCCACACCAAAGAACTCATATCTGACATAGAAATGGTCCAACGACGTGCAGCAAGATTTGTGATGGCTGACTACAACCAAGAAAGTAGCGTGGCTCTAATGATACACAATCTTCACTGGCAGTCTCTACGGTAAATTGGCACCTCGTCTACACCCACCCTGTCCACTATCCACCTAGTCTAATGCCATCTCGTCTAAACCCACTTCGTCTACTACCAACTCGTCTACCAACCATTTTGTCTATATGCCAATTAGTCTAATTGTCATTTCGTCTACTAGCCATTTTATCTAATGTCCAATTTGTCTAAGTCACATTTCGTCTAACACCCATTATGTCTATTGACCATTTCGTCTAGTAATCATAAGGTCTATGAATAGAATAGTCTACAGCTCATTTTGTCTAATACCCAATTGGTCTACAACTCATTGTCTAATAGTCAATTAGTCTAATAACCAGTCAGTCTACTGCCAACTAGTCTACTGCCAACTGGTCTACTCCCAACTCGTCTACTCCCAATTGGTCTACACCCAATTGGTCTACTCCCAACTCGTCTACTCCCAATTGGTCTACTCCCAACTCGTCTACACCCAAGTGGTCTACTCCCAACTCGTCTACTCCCAACTAGTCTACACCCAACTTGTCTACTGCCAACTCGTCTACTCCCAACTCGTCTACTCCCAATTGGTCTACACCCAACTCGTTTACTGCCAACCCATATCTACTGCCAACTCGTCTACTGCCAACTAGTCTACTCCCAACTGGTCTACTACTAGTTATAGATATATATATATATATATATATATATATATATATATATTTGTTGTTATTTAAGTTTACTTCATCCATTTTCTTTTTTCCCAATTAAATAGGTTGAACACTCTTGGTGCCCCATTTGGTTTAAATTTTTATGTTCTAATTATGACAATTTTTTAGGAAAAAAAGATAATGTCACAGTGTGAAAAACTTGCTGTGTTATTTTTGTGTTGGATGTGTAATTTATATCAGAAGCAATCATGCAGCATTTATATGTCCAAACTTCAACACTCCATCCATTCAACTTTGATACACAATCATAAGTATGGTAAAAATGAAAAGGAACACATTAGAAGTACATTATCAGTATTCTTTATTCTGTGTGCCACATACTGATGCATGTAAACGGTTAAATGCACAAAAAAGGTTGAAACATATACACAAAAATATGATTCATGCCAATATATAGCTACTACTAAGATGAATAATTTACTTGCCTGCAATGTACTCAATACACGTTTCGCGAGGAACCCTAAATAAGCATATATATGTCCAAAATTCAACACTCCATCCATTCAACTTTGATACACAATCATAAGAATAATAATCCATCCAACTACACGCCCACATCGTAACAACTAGAATAGTCTAATATTCCTCGCGAAACGTGTACTGAGTACATTGCAGGCAAGTAAATTATTCATCTTAGTAGTAGCTATATATTGGCATGAATCATATTCTTGTGTATATGTTTCAACCTTTTTTGGTGCATTTAACCGTTTACATACATCAGTACGTGCCAGACAACAAAAAATACTGATAATGTACTTATAAAGTGTTCCTTTTCATTTTTACCATTCTTATGATTGTGTATCAAAGTTGAATGGATGGAGTGTTGAAGTTTGGACATATAAATGCTTATTTAGGGTTGGAGTTGGGAGTAGACCAATTGGGAGTAGACCAATTGGGAGTAGACGAGTTGGGAGTACACCAGTTGGGAGTAGACCAGTTGGTAGTAGACCAGTTAGGAGTAGACCAATTGGGAGTAGAGCAATTGGGAGTAGACCAATTGGGAGTAGACCAATTGGGAGTAGACCAATTGGGACTAGACCAATTGGGAGTAGACCAATTGGGAGTAGACGAGTTGGGAGTAGACCAGTTGGGAGTAGACCAGTTGGTAGTAGACCAGTTGGGAGTAGACGAGTTGGGAGTAGACCAGATGGGTATAGACCATATTGGGTATGGACAAACTAAGGGTTGGACGATATGATAACTAGACAAAGTGAATGTAGACTGAATGACTTGTAGACGAGGTGGGAGTAGACTAACTAGTAGTAGACAAAATAGATATTAGACGACATGGCAAATAGACATTGTGAGTGTAGACGATTTGGCTATTAGATCAATTGTTTTGTAGACGAAATGCTCCTTAGACGAGTTGGGTATTAGACAATACGGGTAGTGGGCAAAGTGACTATTAGACAATATGGGTACTGGACAAAACGAGTTGTAGACCAAATGGGTATTAGACTAATCGGTAATAGACGATATGCCAGTAGACCAATTGGAAAATAGACATAGTGGCTGTAGACGAGGTTACTATAAACCGTCTCTACAGGAGCGTCGTGCACACAACAAGGCCATCATAATCATCAACGGCCTTATTGCTATCCCTGCTGCCCCATCATACCTGTATCATTCATCAGACCTGACCAGAGGCCACCACATCCAACTCCGGCAACATCACTGCAGAATCCTCTCTTATCAACACAGTTTCTTCCCAAGTGTTGTTTGCATCTGGAACGGCCTTCCCACAGTTCCCACAGCTATGGTTTCAGCTCCGTCTCTCGAGACCTTTCGGAGCAGTTTGAAACCACTTAGGCCTACACTCCGATAACCCTCATACTATGGAGTTTTTTTTATTTTATTTTTTTTTACTTGCACCATTAAGTTTATCTTCTTGCCCCAGATGTGATGTTTGTTCCTGTAGTCACATCTATAACACCCAGTACGACAATACTCTTTGAGAGTGATGTACTTATCGGAAGAAGAAGAAGAGAAGAAGAACGGTCAAAGGCCTAAAAGATGTACAAGTTGTGTTCAGCAACACACATCCTGGTTGATGGTGCTGAACTTGGCTGATGATGACGAGTCTTCGTCGACACGACGGACGTCCCCTAGATAGATAGATTATAGATTGATAAATAGATAGATAGATACATACAGTAGATAGATAGATAGATAGATAGATAGATGGATGGATAGATAGATAGATAGATAGATAGATAGATAGATATAGATAGGTAGGTAGGTAGGTAGGTACCGGTAGTAGATGTATAGATAGATATAGATAAGACATGGAGAGAAAGTGGAAGTTAGGGGGAGGGAGAGTAGAACAATTAAAAGATAGGCACCTGGAAGATCAGAGGAGCAAAGACGTCAAAACAAACAGCAAATAGCGTATTGATATCGGATACCCCTCGGCCCTCGTAGCCCTTACTCCCCTGGGTGCCCCCTCCCCATGATAATGATTCTACCTCTATACGGGGGCTAGTCCCGATACGGGACTCTTCTTTTTTCTCACTCTCTTATACGCCCTCATTGGCGGTAGCGCGAAGTCTTCTTGATCGCGACAGTCCCACCGAACTAAAACATAGTGGAATGCGTGTCCCTATTCCCAACATACATGAGACCGTGCAGCCAAATTTACCGTGTTGCGTCGCCATCTTGTTAGGTCAATTTTTCCTTATATGGAGTGCACGCTTAGGTGCGGTCAGACTGGGCCACTGGTACGCGCGCAAGCAAGAGTACGCCGTCCAGTGGCTAGTGATTATGACGTAACAATGCACGTTTGTACATGACAATGGCCTTGCGCTTCGGAGACATAGCCCGCAAACAAATCGAGAAGTTTGGCGGAAAGTTACGTGGAAAGTTTGCGGTCACACTGGCAAAACTTCCGAGTTAAACTTCTCGATCTTTTGCCAGTCTGACAAAGTCGATAAAAAGGGTCTAGAGCTCGACGAAATCATGTGTGCACGGGCGCTGTGTGTAGGCTGTATGGCGGCTATGCGGAGGACTCACATTAGTTCTTTTAACATGTTTGCGGCGTTTTTTTTTTTTCTTGCTGTTGAATTTCTAGATTGCTTTATTAACTCTAGAATTACATATGCACCGTAGATAAATCAAGTTTCTTCATTAATAAGCACTTTAATTTAGGCATAATGCTCGCCACTAAAAGAAGTTAGGCCCAGAGTTTCAGTTGTTCATGAAAAGCAGGAAAGATCCTGCGTCTGTCTCATTGCTTCATATCATCAGTGCTTCCACTTTTCAAGGTCAGTCCTCCTGAAATCAACACTAAAAACTCCTGGAATTTACAAGAATATCCTGGAATCAACATCATCATCATCGATAATCATCATAAATTTACACACTGTCAGTATCACTGTCGTAGGCCCTAGCTCTATCTAGCTATGGAACCTGATTGGTAAAAATGGCAGAGGTGAAAATGACAGAGGTAAAAATGTCATAGTAAAATGGCAGAGGTAGAAATGGCAGAGGTAAAAATGGCAGAGGCAAAAATGGCAGAGGTAAAATGTCAGAAGTAATGAGAGCGATTTCGTCAGAGGTAAACGTATGAAGAGGTTTTAAATAATGACCTATATAGCCAGAGCAAACTGTATTTATCAAATTATCAAATCCAAATTGCAGATTTGAAGACTATTTATTGAATTATGTTTTACAAAGATGACAGCTCTCTCATTATTCTGATTTTGATTCAAGTGCAGTGGCGTAATCTGTCTGTTCAGAGGAATAATAAACCAGCTAAAAAAGAGCCTAGTATAGGCCTATGGGAAATTATCATTATTATTATTATTACTAAAGGGGGTTTCAACAATGCTACATAGTCCTTAAACAGTATAATCCTATACGTTGTTTCGCCCAATGAAGTTATCACACACACAAACACACACAAACACACACACACACAAACACATACACACACGCACGAACCCACTTTTGGTATAAACATATACTTCTATACGCAGATTACTCTCACATAGGCCCTACACACTCTTACATAAACGAATTCCGCTCACTTCCAGGCTAGTATATTGTCATTATTTTTCATTTTTTGAACTGTTTAGTGTAAAGAAGTGAAGGAGACATTGTCGAAGCGAACCGCTAATTTTCACCTGTTCTATGTTATTTTCTCACATTCAGGTTTCGTAGGAGCCTGTATCTTTCTCACAAGACTTGATCACGACATAATGTAGAAGTAACTAGATATATCGCTACGACGACTGATATGCCTCCGCCAGAATGCATGGTTCTCCTAATAGGTCTATAGTACAATGTCTTGACAATGTGTGATGACAGTTTCAAACAATTGGCAAATATTAAAATGACAGGTTTGACACAAATGTGCTGAATGTTCACTTTCCTAGAAGTATAGGTTCAATTGGATGAATGATTAAAATGTCAGAGTGCAGGTATTTGGGGAACTGATGATTTTTACTTGACTTTTGACCCTTTTATAAGTTTATGCATTGAGTAATTTTTCAAGGTATTGAGAAAAAGTATAATTTCAGTATCAAATGGGAAAATAGCATTATCTAAACCTGGCCTTTGACCTTTGACCTCACAGTTCCAAAGAGAATCACTGTTAGGTTGAACATGCATAACTCATGATGATACCTTGAGTTACTTTTGAGATATGGAGGAAAAAGTGCAATTCAGCACTTTCACTTGACCTTTGACCTTTTGACCTTGACCTTTTGGCAAGAAACTTCCCACAGAATATATATTGGGTAATACATGTATACATCAAGTTAAAAAAAAAACCCTTCATTCATTGCATAAATATAGGGAAAGTAGTGATATTTTGAGTTGACCTTGACCTATGACCCCCTGACCTTTGACCCACGACCCCCAACTTCCCTAGATAATCACTGCCCATCGGTACAAGCATATATACTAAATTCCATGAAGATACCTTGAACCATTTGAAAAATGTCATGTTTTTGAAACTTGAAAAATTTCATGTTTTTCTCCAGATATGGAGAAAAACATGAAATTTCATTTTTTTCACAAAATAACCTGTGACCTTTGACCTTTGACCCTGCGACCCTAAAATCCACACAAAGTATTATCCCCCAAGGATATACCATCATACCAAGTTTGATGTAAAACCACCACACGGTTCTTGAGATATCGACAAAAACAAAACGGGACGGACGGACGTACGGACGGACGGACGGACGGACGGACGGACGGACGGACGACCCGAAAACATAATGCCTCCGGCTACTTCGTTGCGGAGGCATAAAAATACAAAACGCAAAAAAAAAACAAAAAACAAACAAACTACAGCTAGATGTATCGGCAGACATCAGTAGGCTCTTGCAAAATATTTCATTACATTGTTCAAAGATTTAGGAGTGATCCCTGAGGTCACTCCAAAATGAGTGAAAATGAACATTATCACTCAAAATTCACTCCAATTTCACTCTAAATTCACTCTTTTTTGTATTCGCTCCTTTAAGAGTGAATATTTTCACTCGATTTTTTTTTTTTTTTTTTTAGAGAGAGTATGTAGCACAGGAGTGTAGTAACATTAGTAGAGCATTTTGTGATACCCCTATATATATATATATATATATATATATATATATATATATATATATAATTTTTTCGTGTAATTAATGATTTGTTTAACCCCTAATTTGGGGGGAAATGGGACATCAAGCGCTGAGAAATGAGACAACCTGGAGAGAAATTAGATAACCATCATGACCAAAGTAGGATTTACATGTGCTGCAGGGAGAAATGTAACACTATGCCCTATTAAATTTCTCCCAGTGATAACAAAAAAACAGTAAAAGATCCCTGCCAATTTTTCATACCTGCATGTCTGTTATCAAGCAATTTTATTTTCAGAAGTTTGTACATTTATTAAAATACCTATTAACATAGTATAGGACCTACGAGATCTAAGTTTGATATTTTACTGACAAGATACCTGTAGAGCTGTATGGTAGTCAATATGTCCTTTTCAGGTGTACCGAGGCTCATACTGATATAATTGGATTGTTGACTTGCCGACCATTTTCAACTTATATACATGAGTTTATATTTCTCCCCGTGTCCCATTTCTCTCCGGTCTCCCCCGTGCTTTAATTATTTCAGGAAAATGCACGAAAAGCGCGTATTGCTAGAAAGGTGTCAGAAGCATGAAGGAAAATAAAATCTCTGTCACTTTTACCTCGTCATCTTGCATTTCTACGACTAACAATTTTTATCAATGACATTTTTATCTCTGGCATTATGACCATATAAATGCTTATTTAGGGTTGGAGTTGGGAGTAGACCAATTGGGAGTAGACCAATTGGGAGTAGACGAGTTGGGAGTACACCAGTTGGGAGTAGACCAGTTGGTAGTAGACCAGTTAGGAGTAGACCAATTGGGAGTAGAGCAATTGGGAGTAGACCAATTGGGAGTAGACCAATTGGGAGTAGACCAATTGGGACTAGACCAATTGGGAGTAGACCAATTGGGAGTAGACGAGTTGGGAGTAGACCAGTTGGGAGTAGACCAGTTGGTAGTAGACCAGTTGGGAGTAGACGAGTTGGGAGTAGACCAGATGGGTATAGACCATATTGGGTATGGACAAACTAAGGGTTGGACGATATGATAACTAGACAAAGTGAATGTAGACTGAATGACTTGTAGACGAGGTGGGAGTAGACTAACTAGTAGTAGACAAAATAGATATTAGACGACATGGCAAATAGACATTGTGAGTGTAGACGATTTGGCTATTAGATCAATTGTTTTGTAGACGAAATGCTCCTTAGACGAGTTGGGTATTAGACAATACGGGTAGTGGGCAAAGTGACTATTAGACAATATGGGTACTGGACAAAACGAGTTGTAGACCAAATGGGTATTAGACTAATCGGTAATAGACGATATGCCAGTAGACCAATTGGAAAATAGACATAGTGGCTGTAGACGAGGTTACTATATTACAGGAGCGTCGTGCACACAACAAGGCCATCATAATCATCAACGGCCTTATTGCTATCCCTGCTGCCCCATCATACCTGTATCATTCATCAGACCTGACCAGAGGCCACCACATCCAACTCCGGCAACATCACTGCAGAATCCTCTCTTATCAACACAGTTTCTTCCCAAGTGTTGTTTGCATCTGGAACGGCCTTCCCACAGTTCCCACAGCTATGGTTTCAGCTCCGTCTCTCGAGACCTTTCGGAGCAGTTTGAAACCACTTAGGCCTACACTCCGATAACCCTCATACTATGGAGTTTTTTTTATTTTATTTTTTTTTACTTGCACCATTAAGTTTATCTTCTTGCCCCAGATGTGATGTTTGTTCCTGTAGTCACATCTATAACACCCAGTACGACAATACTCTTTGAGAGTGATGTACTTATCGGAAGAAGAAGAAGAGAAGAAGAACGGTCAAAGGCCTAAAAGATGTACAAGTTGTGTTCAGCAACACACATCCTGGTTGATGGTGCTGAACTTGGCTGATGATGACGAGTCTTCGTCGACACGACGGACGTCCCCTAGATAGATAGATTATAGATTGATAAATAGATAGATAGATACATACAGTAGATAGATAGATAGATAGATAGATAGATGGATGGATAGATAGATAGATAGATAGATAGATAGATAGATATAGATAGGTAGGTAGGTAGGTAGGTACCGGTAGTAGATGTATAGATAGATATAGATAAGAGATGGAGAGAAAGTGGAAGTTAGGGGGAGGGAGAGTAGAACAATTAAAAGATAGGCACCTGGAAGATCAGAGGAGCAAAGACGTCAAAACAAACAGCAAATAGCGTATTGATATCGGATACCCCTCGGCCCTCGTAGCCCTTACTCCCCTGGGTGCCCCCTCCCCATGATAATGATTCTACCTCTATACGGGGGCTAGTCCCGATACGGGACTCTTCTTTTTTCTCACTCTCTTATACGCCCTCATTGGCGGTAGCGCGAAGTCTTCTTGATCGCGACAGTCCCACCGAACTAAAACATAGTGGAATGCGTGTCCCTATTCCCAACATACATGAGACCGTGCAGCCAAATTTACCGTGTTGCGTCGCCATCTTGTTAGGTCAATTTTTCCTTATATGGAGTGCACGCTTAGGTGCGGTCAGACTGGGCCACTGGTACGCGCGCAAGCAAGAGTACGCCGTCCAGTGGCTAGTGATTATGACGTAACAATGCACGTTTGTACATGACAATGGCCTTGCGCTTCGGAGACATAGCCCGCAAACAAATCGAGAAGTTTGGCGGAAAGTTACGTGGAAAGTTTGCGGTCACACTGGCAAAACTTCCGAGTTAAACTTCTCGATCTTTTGCCAGTCTGACAAAGTCGATAAAAAGGGTCTAGAGCTCGACGAAATCATGTGTGCACGGGCGCTGTGTGTAGGCTGTATGGCGGCTATGCGGAGGACTCACATTAGTTCTTTTAACATGTTTGCGGCGTTTTTTTTTTTCTTGCTGTTGAATTTCTAGATTGCTTTATTAACTCTAGAATTACATATGCACCGTAGATAAATCAAGTTTCTTCATTAATAAGCACTTTAATTTAGGCATAATGCTCGCCACTAAAAGAAGTTAGGCCCAGAGTTTCAGTTGTTCATGAAAAGCAGGAAAGATCCTGCGTCTGTCTCATTGCTTCATATCATCAGTGCTTCCACTTTTCAAGGTCAGTCCTCCTGAAATCAACACTAAAAACTCCTGGAATTTACAAGAATATCCTGGAATCAACATCATCATCATCGATAATCATCATAAATTTACACACTGTCAGTATCACTGTCGTAGGCCCTAGCTCTATCTAGCTATGGAACCTGATTGGTAAAAATGGCAGAGGTGAAAATGACAGAGGTAAAAATGTCATAGTAAAATGGCAGAGGTAGAAATGGCAGAGGTAAAAATGGCAGAGGCAAAAATGGCAGAGGTAAAATGTCAGAAGTAATGAGAGCGATTTCGTCAGAGGTAAACGTATGAAGAGGTTTTAAATAATGACCTATATAGCCAGAGCAAACTGTATTTATCAAATTATCAAATCCAAATTGCAGATTTGAAGACTATTTATTGAATTATGTTTTACAAAGATGACAGCTCTCTCATTATTCTGATTTTGATTCAAGTGCAGTGGCGTAATCTGTCTGTTCAGAGGAATAATAAACCAGCTAAAAAAGAGCCTAGTATAGGCCTATGGGAAATTATCATTATTATTATTATTACTAAAGGGGGTTTCAACAATGCTACATAGTCCTTAAACAGTATAATCCTATACGTTGTTTCGCCCAATGAAGTTATCACACACACAAACACACACAAACACACACACACACAAACACATACACACACGCACGAACCCACTTTTGGTATAAACATATACTTCTATACGCAGATTACTCTCACATAGGCCCTACACACTCTTACATAAACGAATTCCGCTCACTTCCAGGCTAGTATATTGTCATTATTTTTCATTTTTTGAACTGTTTAGTGTAAAGAAGTGAAGGAGACATTGTCGAAGCGAACCGCTAATTTTCACCTGTTCTATGTTATTTTCTCACATTCAGGTTTCGTAGGAGCCTGTATCTTTCTCACAAGACTTGATCACGACATAATGTAGAAGTAACTAGATATATCGCTACGACGACTGATATGCCTCCGCCAGAATGCATGGTTCTCCTAATAGGTCTATAGTACAATGTCTTGACAATGTGTGATGACAGTTTCAAACAATTGGCAAATATTAAAATGACAGGTTTGACACAAATGTGCTGAATGTTCACTTTCCTAGAAGTATAGGTTCAATTGGATGAATGATTAAAATGTCAGAGTGCAGGTATTTGGGGAACTGATGATTTTTACTTGACTTTTGACCCTTTTATAAGTTTATGCATTGAGTAATTTTTCAAGGTATTGAGAAAAAGTATAATTTCAGTATCAAATGGGAAAATAGCATTATCTAAACCTGGCCTTTGACCTTTGACCTCACAGTTCCAAAGAGAATCACTGTTAGGTTGAACATGCATAACTCATGATGATACCTTGAGTTACTTTTGAGATATGGAGGAAAAAGTGCAATTCAGCACTTTCACTTGACCTTTGACCTTTTGACCTTGACCTTTTGGCAAGAAACTTCCCACAGAATATATATTGGGTAATACATGTATACATCAAGTTAAAAAAAAAACCCTTCATTCATTGCATAAATATAGGGAAAGTAGTGATATTTTGAGTTGACCTTGACCTATGACCCCCTGACCTTTGACCCACGACCCCCAACTTCCCTAGATAATCACTGCCCATCGGTACAAGCATATATACTAAATTCCATGAAGATACCTTGAACCATTTGAAAAATGTCATGTTTTTGAAACTTGAAAAATTTCATGTTTTTCTCCAGATATGGAGAAAAACATGAAATTTCATTTTTTTCACAAAATAACCTGTGACCTTTGACCTTTGACCCTGCGACCCTAAAATCCACACAAAGTATTATCCCCCAAGGATATACCATCATACCAAGTTTGATGTAAAACCACCACACGGTTCTTGAGATATCGACAAAAACAAAACGGGACGGACGGACGTACGGACGGACGGACGGACGGACGGACGGACGGACGGACGACCCGAAAACATAATGCCTCCGGCTACTTCGTTGCGGAGGCATAAAAATACAAAACGCAAAAAAAAAACAAAAAACAAACAAACTACAGCTAGATGTATCGGCAGACATCAGTAGGCTCTTGCAAAATATTTCATTACATTGTTCAAAGATTTAGGAGTGATCCCTGAGGTCACTCCAAAATGAGTGAAAATGAACATTATCACTCAAAATTCACTCCAATTTCACTCTAAATTCACTCTTTTTTGTATTCGCTCCTTTAAGAGTGAATATTTTCACTCGATTTTTTTTTTTTTTTTTTAGAGAGAGTATGTAGCACAGGAGTGTAGTAACATTAGTAGAGCATTTTGTGATACCCCTATATATATATATATATATATATATATATATATATATATATATATATATATATAATTTTTTCGTGTAATTAATGATTTGTTTAACCCCTAATTTGGGGGGAAATGGGACATCAAGCGCTGAGAAATGAGACAACCTGGAGAGAAATTAGATAACCATCATGACCAAAGTAGGATTTACATGTGCTGCAGGGAGAAATGTAACACTATGCCCTATTAAATTTCTCCCAGTGATAACAAAAAAACAGTAAAAGATCCCTGCCAATTTTTCATACCTGCATGTCTGTTATCAAGCAATTTTATTTTCAGAAGTTTGTACATTTATTAAAATACCTATTAACATAGTATAGGACCTACGAGATCTAAGTTTGATATTTTACTGACAAGATACCTGTAGAGCTGTATGGTAGTCAATATGTCCTTTTCAGGTGTACCGAGGCTCATACTGATATAATTGGATTGTTGACTTGCCGACCATTTTCAACTTATATACATGAGTTTATATTTCTCCCCGTGTCCCATTTCTCTCCGGTCTCCCCCGTGCTTTAATTATTTCAGGAAAATGCACGAAAAGCGCGTATTGCTAGAAAGGTGTCAGAAGCATGAAGGAAAATAAAATCTCTGTCACTTTTACCTCGTCATCTTGCATTTCTACGACTAACAATTTTTATCAATGACATTTTTATCTCTGGCATTATGACCACTGACATTTCGACCACTGACAACTTTACCTCTGACATTTGTACCACTGTCTTAATTATTTACCTCTGCCATTATTACATCTGACATTTTCACCTCTGCCATTTTTACCTCTGCCATTTTTACCACTGCCATTTTTATCTATGCCATTATTACACCGAATTGAACATACCTCCTTGATCATACCATAAACTAGTAGTACCTCCCGTGTTACCAGTGTGTGCGCGATTGATGAGGAAGTGGGGGTGGGGTGCGCGACATGACGCGTGCATGAACAATCGAAAATGAGAGAGTGGTTGGATCCATATAGCGTGCACTCTATATAAGGAAAAATTGCCCTATCAAAATGGCGGTGGTAGCAAGTTTTGGTGGCTGCGTATTTCCTGGGTGAACACGCATTCCACTATGTTTTAGTTCGGTGGACAGTCCACGCATCGCGCGAGTCCACAAATTGCTGCCCCCGAAAAAAAGGGGGGTCTCTCCTTATACTACACGCCCTCAACGACGGTACTTCCGCGTGATGCTAGCAGCTAGTACATAGTAAGCACGCCGAATATGAAGGCAGTCCAGGCAGTGGACTATACGGGGGCTTGCATGAAGACGTCAACATTGGCCAATGGGTGTCACGCTCAAGATGATAATGTCATAAAGATTTATGACAGCCTCTACTGTTGAATTTTCTAGTCATAAGAGTCGAAACTATGCGTGAAATTGTACTTGATCACAGGCGCGCCGGAAGCAGTTTTGGATTGGGGGGGGGGGGGGGGCAAATATTGGAGGGGGCTCACGATAGACCATACATATGTTACACAATACACACACACACACACACACATATATCTATATATATGTATATGTATATATATATATATATATATATATATATATATATATATATATATATATGTAAAGTGGCGTACGGTGGGTCGAAACATTGGGGGTGGGCACCTTGTGGAAAAGTGATTTTGACGGTACGTGTGTATGCATGTGCGTGTGTGCGTGCGCAATAATGGGACTACAATACATTACGGAATGTGATACATTCAACAACGCAGTCATTGAGCAACATTGTAAGTTTTCCTTACATGGATTATGGAATGACGGTGTGAAACGACAAATTATATACTGTCAGCAACATCAGGAGAATTGCATAACAATAAAATGCGAGCGAGCGGAGCGAGAGAGCTTGAAAATTTTGACATTTTACAGTCCCAAAACTGCTGTTTGTAGCTATATCTTTCGCTTTGGAAACTAAGGGGGGCATCGGGCGCAACTGCTGGCTATTACTGGCGGCAACATTAGGAGAATGGCATAACCATTCAATGCGAGCGAGCGAAGCGAGGGAGCTTGAAAATTTTGACATTCTACAGTCCCAAAACTGGCGTTTGTAGCTATATCTTTTGCTTTGGAAATTAATGGGGGCGCATCGGGCGCAACTGCTGGCAATTACTGGCAGCAACATTAGGAGAATGGCATAACCATTCAATGCGAGCGAGCGAAGCGAGCGAGCTTGAAAATTTTGACATTCTACAGTCCCGAAACTGGCGTTTGTAGCTATATCTTTCGCTTTGGAAATTAATGGGGGCGCATCGGGCGCAACTGCTGGCAATTACTGGCTGCAACATTAGGAGAATGGCATAATGATTCAATGCCAGCAGGCGAAGCGAGCGAGCTTAAAAATTTTGACATTCTACAGTCCAAAAACTGCCGTTGTAGCTATGTTTTTCGCTTTGGAAATTAAGAGGGAGGCGCACCGGGCTCAACTGCTGGCAATTACTTGTTGCAACGTTAGGAAAATGGCATAACGAATAAATTTGACGATTAATTTTGACATTTTACAGTCCCCAAACAGCCGTTTGTAAAGCTCTCTCTCTCTCTCTCTCTCTCTCTCTCTCTCTCTCTCTCTCTCTCTCTATCTATATATATATATATATATATATATATATATATATATATAGCTTTGGAAATTAAGGGGGGGGGGGCGGCCCAGGCGCAACTGCTGGCAATTACTGGCAGCAACATTAGGAGAATGGCATAGCGATTGAATGCGAGCGAGCAGAGCGAGCGAGCTTGAAAATTTTGACATTTTACATTCCAAAAACTGCCGTTTGTAGCTATGGTTTTTTTTTCGCGTTTATTCATTTATATACATATCTATCTTATTTTATCTATTTTTATTTATTTGTTTATTTATTTATTTATTTTTTTATCAAAAAAGCACTTCCGGCGCCTATGCTTGATCACCAGCTGCGACGAGTAAACCCTGAGCTGAGCGAAGGCCACTCGTGAGAAAAAGTCTCATTTTATTTGCGTACTAAAGGTACCTTAGTTCCGTCATACTGTTGTAGTGTACTGTATAGCTATAGTTCGATAATTTCATTGTCATACTCCGAAGTTTTGCCATCTGGAACTGTGGTGAACGTTCCTTTGCTATTCTGTGGCATACTGAAGCGCAATATGTCTTTAGTAGACACAAATCTTCTGATAGCATGTATATGTTCTGCTGTCGCGGTTGTAGCTGCCGTCTTGCTGTTTTTCATTAGACAGAAAAAGGGTAAATATGAACGATGAAGGTCTACATGCTTGACCAGTCCCATATGTTCAAAAGCATGCTGGGTGATCATGTGTGAAGAGATGCCTGTGGTTCTAATCGAACACGGCGCCGAGCGCTGTAACTAGTAGTAGGCCTACCGTACTAGGCGAGTATTAGTAACATACTAACACGGTAAGTGTTGGTACTGTTGGGGTCGCTTGTGCGGTTAATGTGGTTCTAACGTTAGGCCCACCCACTGGACCTGACCTAGACTAGACTCTAGGACCTACCACTTTTTGATTAAATAAATTTACCTTGTGTTGTATCTTAGAAAATATTCCTCAGTTTCATCTTAAGTTCATTCCACTCAAGGCAGAAAATACCGCAGATTCGTATATCCCAGGCTCAGGAGTCAGATTGCTGACTTGTCGTACCGTACACGCGGAATTCTCGACAGTAGACGCAAGTGACATTTTTTACTCTGCACTGGTACTGGTGCAAGCTCATCATTTTAATTGACTGTCTGTTTTCCCTTTGAAAAGCAAAAACAGAGCAAAATGAAACACTTGCCATTATGGCATTAAGAACACTGACACTGGAGTGACAGTGACACTAGTGACAGTCAACACAGGGATCTCCAACCATGAAAACCATACCATGATCTCTTTTTTCTAAGTCAGAGTCTATTTCTTCTTCTTCTTTTAGGGCAATCTGCCCCCTTAGATCTTGAAGATAATTGCAGATGTCAGCCAGTTTTGTAAGTGTTGACCTCTTCACCAGGATTTCATTATATAGAATTCTATGCAATTTACATGAGAGGTAAAGTTGGTTCTTTTTTTTTTGTGCATAGCAAAGTCTAGCCACAGCCTATGAAAAGCAATTCTGATAGCATTGACCACTTGAACAATGCTCATCCAAAATGTAGATACTCGTGCATATGACACAACTGTGAAGAAACTGAAAGCAATATTATGCATGCTTTTGAAAACCATAATTATGATTAGTGTTTAGTGAACTGGTTCATGGATGGATTCATCGTATTTACAGATGCAGCAGATAAGCCAAGGAGACCACGCCCGGTGGCTGCTCGGGCTAGAGATGATGGACCTCCTGTCCGGGGGAGGCAGAGGAGAGGAGTGAGAGAGAGGATGCAGCAGGCTAGACAGGAGGAGGAGAGTGAGGAAGATATAGGTGAGTACATCAGAAGATATAGGTGAGAACATCGGAAGATATAGTACTTATTAGTAGGTAAGTACATCGGAAGATATAAGTGAATACATCGGAAGATATACAGTAGGTGAGTACATCAGAAGATATAGGTGAGTACATCGGAAGATATAGGTGAGTACATCAAAAGATATAGGTGAATACATCGGAAGATATAGGTGAGTACATCGGAAGCTATGCCTCAAAGAAATGTGTCCCCTAATTGTCCATCTACCCTTTCACTTTAAGATTCTTAAAGGGGAATTCCAGATCAGATAACAGATTAATCTGAAAAGAAAGATTAAAATCAGACAGGAACAATAGTGAAAATTTTATCAAAATTTGATAAAGATTAAGGAAGTTATGAATTTAAGACAAAAAAGATTGTAACTTCTGTGGCTGAAATGTTTTACAGGTTGCCTGCAGAAGGGAAAATAGAATATTTCTTTTCAAAGGTATTTGAACCTTCTGTAAAAACTCAAGCAACTGCATTTCTCTTGCATAATGTACCCATTGCCTTTTCAACTTAATTACTTAATTATGATGGTGATAATTGTCTTATGCTATTGAATGTCTTGATCTAGACAGGGATTAATAAGAGGTGTGAGAGATGCTGAATATTTTTTGTCTTACTGATATTTCTCACTTTGTAATTTTTCTTTCAGAGGAGTGGATGCAGGATGATGATGAATCAGAAGAAAACAGGGATTCGGGAAAGAAGATCGGTGCAAAGAAAGCAAGAAAGTTAGAAATGAAAGCAGAGAGGCAGAGAGAGCGTGAGGTAGCATTCTTGAAAATATTCTTTTTTGTCTATCTGGTTGAGTTTTGTGGTTGTGCAATAAGAGTGGTGTCATGAAATTAACAATATCTTTCTTAGTGAAATCAGTTCCTTGACTTGAGGAAATTAGTGGCAGCAAATAGGGTTGTAAGGATAATAGTTGATAGGAAAATTTTGTTGTGATTTTTGTTCTTGTTTTGTTTTGTTGAGGATTAATGAAGTAATCACCACACATTGAAAATTTTACCCACAGTGTTTCTACTCTGGCATGCTGAATTTATTCTCATTATCCTGTAGAATTACTTTCCTTGTCACAATGGCCAACAGACTATTTCAGTGTTGTACCACAATATGGTATTACCTATACTTCTTTTAATAGACAGTTTGTAAGAAAGTCTGTATGACTAATCAGTTAATGGTGTTGCTGTCACAAGTGAACTGATCACCTTCACCGTTTTGTTACAGATAATCATCACATGAAAAGTGTGAAGATGTGTAGGAATGATCACAGAATTTCTATCCAACCCTTCCCCTGTACTCTTACAAGTGCTAGAGATCGTGTTTGGTTCGAGGTCAAAAGCCAAAACTACTGTGGGGGGCAAAACCTGCAAAAGTCATGGGTTTATGTGTTTTGTTATGTTTTTGGTAAGAGCCAAAAGTGTGGCTCGGCAGGTAGCTCCACCCTCCCCCCACCCCAAGCCATGGTTAAGATGAATTGTCCATTGCAAATATGAAACTAATCTAGTCTGAGCTGACTGTTGTGCTATGTTGAGACCTGTCTCTCATGAAATTAAAGGACAAGTTCACCTTCATTATCATAAGGATTAAGAGAATGCAGCAATAATAGTAGAACACATCAGTGAAAGTTTGAGGAAAATTGGACAATCAATGCAAAAGTTATGAATTTTTAAAACTTTTGTGTTGGAACCGCTGGATGAGGAGACTACTAAGGCTTGTGATGTCAAATGAGTACAACAGTATAAAGAAAATGTAAAGAAAATGCAACATATTTTCACTTTTTTCGCATAATAAAAGAGAACTTGCCTCTTTCTAAAGGCAATGGGAATAATATTAACTATAACATATGTCAGTAACGAGTCAAGGGAATGTGTACTTTTTTCAAAAGATGACATTTTGTGAAATTCTCTTTATATTTTCCTTATATTGTTGTACGCATGTGACATCATACACTGCAGTAGTCTTCTCATCCAGCGGTGACTGCACAAAAACGTCAAAAATTCATAACTTTTGAACGGATTGTCCGATTTTCCTCAAACTTTCAATGACGTGTTCTACTAATATTGCTACATTCTCTCAATCCTTATGTTAATGAAGGTGAACTTGTCCTTTAACTACATGTATTATGAATGATTCACCATTAACTTGTCTTTGCCATTCCTTGACATCTGTAGCTGATGCTGCAAGAGAGAGAAGAAAGCAGAGCAAGGCGGGAGATGATGGAAGAACAGAGAAAGAAAGAGGCTGAGAAGGAAAAGGAAGAGGAAGCAAAGAGGGTAAGTGTTTGCAGGTGGCAAGATACAGTGAGATACACACTATTCCATGCACTGCTCAAGAAGATTATCTTCTGTAGATATAAGAGCGCCCTCTGGTGTGCTCAAAAGAACATTCTAGCAGTTAGCCCTTTCATTTGCTTGAAATGCCAAGAGGCCTCATGTCTATAGATTGAGGCAATGTAAATAATCACTGTGGATTATGCATCACCCTGTTTTGTTGCCACAGTCTTTAGGTTACGCTATATCTGCCAGCATGTTAGTTGCTATTCTTTCTCACAGAGTTTCTGTGTGGTGAGCCAATAGGCAACCAATTTTGCAACTGAGAGCTAAAGAAACTGGAAATGAAAGTATTTTTTCATAATTCTCATGCCATTGATAAATATCATCTCTTAACTTTGTTCATGTTTTGGCTGTACAAAAAACAACAAAAAACACCCAGCATGTTTTAATGTCTGCTGCAGGTAATTTGTGATACACTGTACTGATAATGTTTACAGGAGACTTGTGTTTCAATGTCTGCTATAGATGATGTGATAGATTGATTGTCTTCCAACCAGTCTTGTATTGCTTTACAAAAAATAATGTGTAGTGGTTATTTGTATTACCATTTCTGCCATAATTACTGCATTCATTCTTTCCACTGTTCTTGTAATTTTTTCCTTTGCTCTCCCATTCTTGTGAGTATTATCTTATAATCATGATTATCATGATTTTTTCTTTTGTACCATTTTTTTTTATCAGTAATACTACTTTACTGCTAATGTTACCACTACTGCTACTACTACTACAACTACTGCCATTATGACTACTACTTAAAATGCTATTTTTCTGCTTCTCTAACTTAAATCAAGGTTATTGTTATCTCATCTTCATCAATGTGTATCCTTTGTTTCCCCGTGCTCTGTATCCTGCAGGAAGAAGAAGAGCGGTTGAAGAAAGAAGAGCAAGAGAAGAGAGAGCACGAGGAATACCTCAAGCTGAAAGAAAGTTTTGTGGTTGAGGAGGAAGGCCATACTCAGGTGCTGTCTGAACATGAGGTGAGTGCAGCTTGCATCATTTCCATCATTTCAGTGTGATAGGATTTTCTGCACAACATAAGATTATTTCTGAACTGAATGCAAGTGGGATATGCACAGGTCTTTCTATGACTTTTTTGTTTCAACTGATTGACAAATTGCCGTACATCGACGTAAATGAGCACAGAATTGATCTGTGTTTTAGTAGTATCCATGATAAGAAATCATGGGCATACACACTCGAGCAGGATTCAAACCTATGACCTCCTGATCACCGGACAGGCGTCATCTCCACTAGACCACCGAGCTTTCATCCGACAGCAAGTGTTGGTCCTAGTCCTTATAGCATGCAGCGGGTACTGCGTAATTATTCAAATTAATGAAATTCTTCCATCGAGGTTTTTTCATTACAACTAACTGGCAAATTGCCCTACTACATCGACGAAAGCTCAGTGGTCTAGTGGAGATGACGCCTGTCCGGTGATCAGGAGGTCGTAGGTTCGAATCCTGCTCGAGTATGTACGCCCATGATTTTTTTTATCATGGCTACTACTAAAACACTGATCAATTCAGTGCTTATTTATGTTTGCTAGTGTGTTGATGTAGGGCAATTTGTCAGTCAGTTGCAATGAAAACACCTCGACGGAAGAATTTCATGAATTTGACTTTGTTGTTGTTGTTGTTGTTGTTGTAAAAACAAATATACCATAACTGATGATATGTTACAAAGTGCTTAGAGCGGCATGACATAGTAGGAAAGTACTGAGAAAGAAACATCCGTGAGGAATTTAAAGGTTTTGCTTAAAAAATGATCCTCTATCTTGTCAAAAGTAATTTGAAAAAGTATCTGGTGACACACATTTTAAGGAAATTTTGGAAATGAGAAACAATGGATTCATGATCAACCTATGCACAGGAGGTTGAAGTGGTACACAGAGGATTAAAGTCTTGTGTACATTTCCCCTCCATCCCAAGACTCTTTTTTGAAGAGAAAGACCATACAATGTCTCTATTCATTACCACTGTTTAAATTTCTCCCACTGATGATCAATCCAGCTAAGAGACATAGGGCGGGGACTGAGAGGGGTGTATGCAAGAAATGCAATAAAAATGAAATGAAACAAAACAAAATAAAATATATGATATAATAAAATATAATATGATTTGATATATGATATGATATGGTATGATACGATCTATATGATGTAATATAATGTAATATAATATAATAATTACAATATAATGTAATAATGATATAATGTAATGTAATGTAATGTTATACAAATGATGCACAGGATAGAGTGCGTTAGTGGAGATGTAGCGCACTCGAGGGTATTTACAATTGTGAAACATGCACGAGGCGAAGCCGAGTGCATGTTGCACTACATTGTAAATACCCGAGAGTGAGCTGCATCTCCACTAACGCCACGAAATAATCCTGTGCATCATTTGTTTTATAAAATGGGTCGAAAACTAACAGCATTTTTCACGTACCTTTGTGGATCAAGATGTCCGAAGATGTTCGTCCCAAACATTTACGCACGTCGCACTCGGAAATCCCGTACACATATAAGTACTGTACGTATAAGAGTATACGTACGCCACACATGTTATGCGCACAAGAAAGGCCGGCCGGCAGCCCGAACTAGAAGTTGTTTACAGGATTGACAGCGCGTATAGTAGCGCGCGACGCACTTGTAACAACTGATTGAGTGCGCACTGCTAGTGCAAACATGGTGACGTCGGCCGTGCATGTTAGTGAGAAATTAATACAAGCACACGTGACTCATTTCAGCGCTTCCAATTGGCTACATTCTTGAACCCATTTTATAAAATATGATATTATATGATATAATACAATAAAATATTGGTACTTATACAATGCCCTTACAAGCAATAAAGATGTATCACAGCACTTTACAAAATAATATCACACAAGTAAGAATCACACTTACCGTGATTACCAGACTTATCTGTGCATGTAATGTAATATGTCCAGTTCAAAAAGTACTAGAATGCTTTGTGATTATTTCCAGATTTTTATGAACACAGATTAACAAGAACTTGGATATGGCACTGTGGATATGCATGAATTTGGCTAAGTTAAATGAAAGTTCTAAACCAGTTAAAAGTGGGCCTGGAAAAAAAAAATCATTTTACAAGAAAAACTGTGAAATTTGATCAAAACTGAATTAAAAGGAAATTATTTACAGGAACATGTTAAAAAACTTCACAGTTTCATAAATGCCAATTTTTCCCAACTTTTGATCAAATTTTCACTACTCTGCTTGTGCATTTATACTCCCTTTTTTCACAATAACTCATAACTGGTCTTGAATCCCCTGTAAGGATACACTATGAATGCTTCTGACTCATGTGATGCTGTTACAAAATGTATTTTTAACCAGGAATTATTGAACAAAGCCCCCCAAAGGTGATAACAGTACAGTCACTATATCTACCTTAATGAGCATTGATAAAACCTGGCATATTGCTGAGTAAGAACTTGAAGGAAGTAAAAAGTTTATGGACTTAACAACCGTCCTTAGGGGATTCAACTGACAGATTACAGTGAATATTATATGTGACAGTTTAAATCTGTATCACACTGTATTTGAATATCCTTCCATCCATGATAGTATCAATTAGCATATCACATGAGTGTTGGACGGGACAGTTTAAGTCTCTTGTCACTTTTGTTCTTTATGCTGTAGTCCCAATCACTACTAGAAGAGTTTATCAACTACATCAAGAACATGAAGGTTGTGCTGTTAGAGGACTTAGGAGCTCAGTTCAACATTAGGACACAGGTAAGACAAGTTTTGTTGTCGACAGCACATTCTTATTAAGGGATGAGTATGGTGAGATGTGATAGGATGATTCTTGTTTCTGGGTGTTTCAAGACCCCCAGTCCAAATGCACTTTTGACTATTAATTATTAAAGATGGACTGTATAGTTCAGGATGGATTATGCAATGCAATATTCAGTTTGTAGAATCATTGAGCAGGGTTGTTGGTGGTTATAGTTAATTTTTCTGGTCAATCTTTGTGGTTAATATCTTTTTTTAATGATTTTTGTTAATCTATTAGATAGTTAGTTTTGATTGATTTCATGGTAATGATTCAGTATGTCAAGATGTATCATTACATCCATTTGATTGGATCCCTCTATTATGCAGTCACTTAACCCTTTGAGGACAGGCTGATTTTGCTACAACACACATTTCCCATGGAGCCCTGCCTGAGTATACTCGGGACTCGTCCTCAACGGGTTAATGGAGGCAGAGTGCGTGTGTAAATGTGTGTGTGCCTAGAAGTATGAATGCTGTACGTGTCTGATCTGGTTTATGTGTGCAATGTATGTGTGTGCCAGTGATGTCATTGAAAAGTCTATGTCAGAGATGTGTGACATCAGCAAAGACATCATTTAAGTTGTTGATATGAATATCACATCGTCTCATGTAAGGCCGAAACCTAACACTAGAGGCAATGCCTCTGAGTGAAATTTTGAGTCACATTAAAAAAAAAAGTATTTAAAGGCAAAACGTATGTGATGTGTAGAATCCCCCCCCCCCCCCATGCATCACCTATTCTGCCATCCTAATGCTAACCCTGTTGTTACAGCAGTTTCAAATGTATTATATGTGATGAAGGGCTACCTTTTGGAGCAGTGATTTAAAAAATGTTCAAGATATCTCATTTCATGCATATGTGCATTTCTGTTGTACCACAAAATATCGTAACATATATTTTTTTTGCAATAAAGCCTAAGATATAAGGAGATAAACAGTATTTTTCTCAGTAAACCGGAACTGTAGACGGTTTAGTCGGGAAACACTTTTATTATAACTATTGTTCACATTTTGTATTTTTTAGCAATACCTATCATCGATTTTACTGATTCAGATTTTTACAGTGGTTGTGTCTATCCCTAACTCACATTTCAGAACTAGTGTAAAGCACTAAAGCTGGGTTTTTGTTTCATCTGCAAAATATGGTAAATCATTCCTTAAATGGATTGTATAGTATTGGTTGAGGTGAGAATTTAGCATTTAACTTTTTGTGAAATATATTTAGAAACCACTTCATGAAATGTTAAGAAGTCTACAATTCAAAGTTTATTTCATGAAAATTGGTTCTGAAACGGCTGAGCTGTCCAAAAACAGAGTAAAACAAAGAGATCCTAACAAAAGATGGATCCTACCATTTATTAGTACAGTATTGCTTGTTTTGGATATCTGAGCCATTTCAAAACCAATTTTCGTCAGATAAACTTTGTATTCCTCTTGGAATTATATGCTCTTTCATATCTTATAAGAGGTTTCTCATTATAAAAAAAAAAAAAAAAAAAAAAATCAAAAAACTTTGGAAACCTCAAACCCCATCTCAACCGAAACTGTACGATTCCTTTAATCAGAACCAGTCCCACTCTTCTCAGCCATGGTCTGTACATATCCTGAACTAGAGAGGGTGCTGTTGTTTATCTTCACACTATTCTTAGATGGAAGGAGCACAAATCTGAAACTGCAGTTCTGACTTCATGTGTGCAGTAAGGGGAACAAACTGCTTCTTGAAAAGAGAGTACATGTAGTACTAAGAGGCATTTCAGGGTAGTCTTCCTCAGGAGGATACTTACGACCAAAGCTCACCTGAAAAAAGTATTTGGGATAAATCTACATAGCACAAATAATTCTGACTTGTAGATGTTTGCTCAAAGAAGAGACAGTGCATGGAAACAATGAAACAAAAAAGACTTAGCCATGTGAAAGTTATGTTTGCGTGTCTATGTAAGCATTGATCAGTGTGATTCTGAAAAAGAAAAAGATGAATCTTTAAAGAAGAATGCAAAGGTGTGAATGATAATGATAAAAATCTCTTATTAAAGAGAACAACGAGTAATGAAGTCTGCTATGTTGATGTGAAAATCATGGCATGGTAGTGCTGAATGTGGAACATCTGTGCACATCACTTTGATATGCTGAGCTGTTTGTGTATGTGTGTGTTTCTTTTTTTAATGATAATGATAATGAATAACACTTATATAGTGCTTAATACCAATGTTTCTAAGCACATTAATACAGAAAAAAAAAAATTGAAGTAAGATATAGCATTCTGTACATATTGTCGGTCTTATGCCAAAAGGGCCTTAAACCATTTCCACTGTTATGCCAAAAGGCCCTTAATGCTATAGACTTTGTACACTATTAGTGCCCTTTTGGCATAACAGGGGAAGTCCTTTAAGGTCCTTTTGGCATGAGGCCAATGATATGATGTAACAACTACAACAACAACAAAAATTAGGATTAGTAAATAGATAAGTTTTCAGCATGATTTGAACTTATCAACACTTTCACATTACGAATATAGAGAGGGATTTTTTTCCAAAGAGATGGGGAAATAACAGAAAAAGCCCTATCACCATAACGGGTACGGGTGCGGGGACTATTGTGTGTGTGTGTGTGTGTGTGTGTGTGTGTGTGTGTGTGCATTTATGTTCAAATATCTGTACAGTTGAAGGGTGTTGCTTTGTTTGCTGTTAGACGTGACAACTCTTTAAAGCCAACTTGAAAGGAAGGATCTCTTTTTTTAATACCAGAACATAGTAGCACATCTTACTTTCACAAAGCTGATCATAGTACAATAACATCTCAACAAGCAATTTCAAAGTATTGTAATATCATATGATTCCAAATTCCAAAGAGAGCCTTTTATCTGAAAGAAGTCATGAGCATTTGAGAAGAAAGAAATATGAATGAATTTCAAGAAAATGCTGTTTCTGGCTGCTAATCCGCCGCCCACTCTAGGCTTTGACTTTAGCACATGCTAATCCAACACCAGTTGTTATGTCGAGAGGAACTTTGGTGCAAACGTATACTGTTAACCTTTATATTCTATTTTTTTTTCTTTTCTTTGTTTGAAAAAGTGTTCCGATTCCATGACTACGTCTACGTCTACGAAGATACTCAGCAGGATCCATAAGTCAGGATGTAGTGCTAAGAAATTGAACTTAGGTGCTCATTTGCAGTGCATGCTTGTTGGTGCATTAAAAATATATGGTGCGAGTAAAAATCCAGTTCCTCAGTCTAGATGCCGAGTGGAAGAGCTCCCTTGAAGACCTCCGATGAAGTGGCTTCAAGGGCGTTTTTAGGAAGCTCATTCCAAGCAGTTACTGTGCGCGGAAAAAATGAGTTCGGATAGAGTTGGGTCCGGTAGGACCCATACACTATACATACGTATGTGTGGTCTTTAGACTTAATTTAGTGTTTATCAAAAAGAAAGAGAGAAGAAAATGTATTGTACTTCATATATTATGCTTTAAAGGGATCGTATAGTTTTGATTGAGACCTGGCTTCAGGTTTCTAAATTTCTTGATGCGATGTGAAACCTTTTATGAAATAAGAAAGGGCATGTGATTCCAAGAGGAATTCATCGTTTATTTGATTAAAATTGGTTTTGAAATGGCTTAGATTTCCAAAACAAGCAACATACTAATACATGACCCATCTTTTATTAGGATCATTTTGTTTTACTTTGTTTTTGGATAAATCTGAGCCATTTCAAAACCGATTTTCATCAAATAAACTTTGAATTCCTCTTGGAATGGTACGCTCTGTAACGTTCATAAGTGGTTTCTAAACATCTTGCAAAATGTTAAAAGCTCAATCCTCATCCCCACCAATACTGTGCCATCCCTTTACAACATTTGAAAAGGATTTTGAAAAGGATTTTACTTAATTTTGAAAATGCTGCCATTGTTTCAAAATCAGTTTTAAGAGCAGTACCAGCAAATATCTCTTTGTACAACCTGTACAACTGTACATTCTGGCTTCAGGTCTCTACTAATTGTGTTCATCTTAGAGGTAAAATGTACATTGTTCTACATGTAATCTAATACATGTACATTTATGTATTGTATCTATAATGCATATCTTATAGGCAGGGTGAGAATAGGACAGTGAGCCCGTGAAAGGAAGAAGGAATTGCGAGAAAATAATTGGTGGTAGATGTCAATGTTGTTGTTGATTTAAAGAAAGAAAGAAGAGAGAGAGAAAAATGGGGCCCTATACAAATAATTTGCCCCAGACAGCACTTAACATGAAACAAACATTATAAATCTTGGAGAGATATAAACAAGATGTCAATGGTGAGAGAGAGAGAGAGATCTTCGATCTAGACAGAGATAAAAGAGAACTGATGGAAAATTAAGGGCAAGTCAGGTGATGGAGATATCTATATATGTATATGTATATATATATATATATATATATATATGTGTGTGTGTGTGTGTGTGTGTACACTATTTATTATCATTATATAATTATTATTATGGGAGATATGAGAAAGGAAGGAGAAAACGGTGCGTAGTGCGTAGCTTTGACATCATTATTCCTCTCACTGTTCCTCCTTTTCGGAAAAGTTGTTGAAAAGTTGGTCTCCGCCGGGAATCGAACCCGGGTCTTTGGCATGGAATGCCGACGCCTTAAACCGCTCGACCACGGAGACGTCATAGCGGTTCAGGCAGACCCAAGCTCAATTATCCGACGACCCAACCCTTCAGCCCTTTATGCGCATGTTCCTTTTTGGGGCAAGGAGTGTGTATGTGTATATATATAATATAACACAGAGAAAGGGAAAGTACAGAAATGAGCTACAAGAAGAGAAGTGATTGGAAATGAAGGGCCAAACACAAATTAGAAAGAAACCGATTAGGGAAAGAGAGAAATAGTGAGGAGGAGTATATGTTCAGTGACCTCTTGTTTGCTTAGGTTCCTGGTAGAAGGCGCAGAATGAAAAAAAAAAAAAACAAACAAACAAAAACATGAAATGGCCCGGGGCAATGCGGAGGAGGGCAATATTGCACAGAAAGTTGGGTAAACTGATTTTAACGGGAGGAGACGTTGCCGCAACATCGAGAAGAGCAGTGAGAACAAGGGCCACTTGTGTGTAAGGAACAGAAACCTCTTCTTGATCACGACACCCACTCAAATAATTACCATTGGCTGCATAACAAGCCACGTGTATCATTTCCCTACTTTCAGAGTCTGTGTCTCTTGTAACCAGGGGAATGGATGGGTTTGTGGTGGGGGATATGGGGGGGGGGGGGGGTCCGGGGTTGACCTCCAATACTTTCTCATTTTTCTGTATATATATGAGTATAAAAAAAAAAAAAAGTTGATGTGGGTCAAGCAATCAAAATGATATCAAGCCCTGTCTGTGCTTACCAGCCACCCCGATCGTACACCCAAGACAGGCTGTCGCCCCAAGCGGTGGTGCGGGGAGACTTGGGGCGTTGCCATGGTTACCTCCCACTTGATGTTGGGTAGTGTCGAGATGCATTTTGCATGCTTGTCTGATGAGGCAAGCACTTTGAGATGAGCACCCAGTAATCCATAAGTGCATGTAAAGGTAGAGTAATACACATTTTATGTGCCCCCTTGGGAACGTGGAGACATGTCATGGTATTCAATAAGATCTGACAAATAAGGGGAAAAGGGATATCATTACTTTCGTAGTAGCTGCTGCAATGATTTTGTCATTTTCTTTCCCCTTTACGTGGAATTTGACGGGGGTCAACATGAAATACTTTAGTAGTACTTGTGAGGAACCTTTCCTTTCACACCTTTTTTTTTCTTTTATTGTTAAGCAATTATCTTAGCTGACTAGATTTTAAGTTGATTTTTTTTTTATTTACTAGTAATCCCCAAATTTCTTCTTAGATCACATTTGAAATAGTTATAGAAGGATTCAGTATACCTCATTTTTTGATAATCTGGTTTTGTTTTAGATGATATGCAGTTGATACCCTTACGTCATGTATATAGGCCTAATATCGAGAAGTACAAGCTATACAATGTATATGTATATATACTCGAGAAACACATCCCGTAGTATATTTCTTTTCTGTAAATAATATTGGACTACATGTATAAGTGTGTAAGTGCATTGACGGTATTATAACAGGAAAGTGATTTATGGAATGTGATAAGGAGGGGATAACATTTTCAGGCGCCACTAGCGTTTGTTCGTAGACGCTTGGCTTCCAGAGCGCGAGAGGTGACCGATGCGATCACAATTCTAACGTTTGTGGCAGCACCTTATAGATGAACTGGCTAGCGCAGTCGTTATCAAACAAGGAAAATTTCATTTAATTCTCTTCGGTATCTAAAACGGATATAGATTGCTTTTATTCCGGGCATTCTAGATATTATTGCCCCTCAGGATCTCTTCTCTGTGCTATTACCCTCGGAGCAACTCCTCGGGTCATAGCATGGAATTGAGATCCCTCGGGCGGGGCAATTGTTATCGGCAATGCCCTGAAAAGCAGTCCTTAATGTGTATTTTCAAGCGTACGCTCGCGGTGGTTGTAACTGGGTACATGAGGGGCCAGCGATATATCGCTCTACGTTACATCGATTGCGTCGAGTGATATATCGTTACAGAGCGTCACACAGAGCGTCATCCCAGCAGAAGATTGCTTAAGGCTGTCCTTTTGTGAAGTCGATAGGAACTTTTGAGATGAAAATAGTTGTAGTAAATGTCTATGACTGGTGTATCCGTCATGATTATAGCTGAGACAAAGTCCTTATCCGACGGCACCCTTTAAAAGTATAGTGAACAAGCCTATTTCTCCAAGGAAAATTGAACTCCTTGCGGTGGAAAATAATCATAAATATCAATGTATCGACTTCATGCTAATTGTTTTTTTTTTTCAGTTACGTCAGCAAATAGTTATATTACAGATTCTACTGGAAGAGAGACCAGTCAAGCCACTTGCGAGAGCCAAGACCCGTACAACCGCGGAAGGACATTTTTAGATCCGTCTGAATTTCTTAACTTTCATACACCTTTGGATTACCAATCTTTGGTACCACCATTTGGTAGCAAAATCACAACGAATCCGCAGAGCGCCGTCCAAAGAAATTTATGCATCAACACATTTCGCACAGATAAAAAAGAAATGATAAAAATAATAATGAGAGATGTAACATGTTATTTTCGTTGTATTGATAAAATGGATCGATTCGTCCTGAGGCAACATAAGATATCATGTGTAGATGTGCACCGCTCGTAGATAATAAAAAAAAAAAATAATCCGACATGATTAAATCTCGACTTTTAAAGGGATGGTACAGTATTGGTGGAGATGAGAAATGGGCTTTTAACCTTTTGCGAGATACCAAGAAAACACTTATGATATAGTACAGAGCATATAATACATGTACCACTTTAAGATGAATTCAAAGTTTATTTGATGAAAATCTGGTTTGGAATGACTGAAACATCCTGAAACAAAGTAAAACAAAGCGATCGTAATAAAGTGTGGGCCCCACACTTAATTAGAATCGCTCATTTTTGGATATCTCAACAATTTTAAAACCAACATTTTCATCAAATAAAAGTTGAATTCCTCATAGAATTACATGCTCTTTCATATTTCACAAGAGGTTTCTCATTATCTCACAAAAAAAAAAGGTCTCAATCAAAATTATACGATTCCTTTAAGGGAAAGGTCGTCATCAATAGGATTTGACAGTAGGCCGTTTCAAACCTGAATGGGATGGTATAGTATTGGTAGAGATAAGAATTGGGATTTTAAGTTTTTGCGAGATACCAAGAAACCACTTATGACATAGTGTAGACCATACCCATTCTAATAGGAATTCAACGTTTATTTGATAAAAAATCTGTTTTGGAATGACTGAGACATCCATAAACAAAGTAAAACAAAGCGATCGTAATAAAAGGTGGGACGCTCTGTTTTTGATATCTCAGCCATTTCAAAACCAATTTTCATCAAATAAACGTTGAATTCCTCTGGAATTACATGTTCTTTCATATTTCATTAAAGGTTTCTCATTATCTCACCAAAAATGTTAGAAACATGAAGTTAGGTCTCAACCAAAACTATATTTACGATCCCTTTAACCTCCTCTCTAGGAAGAGCTCGATGAGAACTGGATATGTTTGCATGAGGGAGAAACATATTGCCTTATAAGGCTTGAAAAGGCAAGAGAAACGAGCAAAAAAAAAAAAAAAAAACCACAAATATTTTGACTCTTGATAGTCAAATCATGTGGCAGTTTGATCTACAATGTGGCACATTTTGCCGCCATCAGTAATTATCAGATGGCGTTTATGGAAATTGAGAGGAATTTCGAGGGGTTGAAAAAAAAAGAGGGAGTGGGGGCGAAAATACATTATGTAGACAGATATCCTTTCTGAGATGACTTAGCAGTGATCTCTCATACAGAAATAATATTGGTTCCGTGAGTATGATACCATATCATTAACATACACAGCTTTGGTGAATGCAGGCATGGGACCTTTGGCATAATACTGTTCAGTTTGTTCATCTTCTATCTTATTAGCTCTCTTTTTTTCCTTATAAAACATGTTTTCTCCCTCGGATATTAATAATTCTATGTACAATGTATACGTAATTTTAATACTTCTTTTATAATCATTATAGTAAGCTGTGTGTGTGTGTGTGTGTGTTGTATCTGGCACGATTGTGTTCCTTTATTATTGATACGAGATAAGTTACTGAATGCATCACTTTTATCTACTTGAATCCCTGAAGTAAAAAACAAAAAACAAAAAAACACCACATCTTTTTCTGACTTCAGGGATTCAAGTAGATAAAAGTAATGCATTCAGTAATTTATCCTGTATCAATAATAAAGGAACACAATCGTACCATACAATACACACACACCTTACAAGATGAAAGGACTAACAATCTCGCCATTTTGAATAACTGTACTGACTAAACAAACAAGCGTAACGTAGGTTTGATGGGCTCATGAGATTAGCGTTGTCCTCTTTCACCAAACATTGCCAGAAAACGAAACTGAGGGAAAGAAATAGAATATGCCTTGTAAGCCAGTACCGTCCATTTCTTCTATATTCATACGCAAGAATCATGACGTCAAATGCCGTATAATGATGTGTGGTGTATAGTGCTTCCCATTATCCATCACGAACTCCTTTTTTTTTTTCAGTAATAATTTGGGACTGTGATGTAAATGATACAGCCTATCTCTGTGGATATGCTTTTAATCTTCGTGGGAGGCGCACTGAGGCGGGGGGGGGGGGGGGGGGGGGAGAAAATCACCCGTGGCATTCATGTGCGTGACATTCACAGCTAACGTGTTGCGTAGGCCGGACACAGACAGCTGCCCTGCTGAGGGATGAGTGTTCCTTTCTCAGGAGGCCGAGCACAGTTTGAAATTAATGCATAATGTAAGTGTGTCCAGGATAAGCGGCATTACTGTGGGGAAAGGTGGGCGATTATCGTTTCTTCTTACATTAACTGACAAAAGATGGGAGGTGTCCTTTTCTTTTTTGTGTCTCCGCCACGAAGTCTCGCCTGAGGCATTATGTTTTCGGGTTGTCCGTCCGTCCGTCGTATAAAGTTCCGTCCGTAATCAATTTAGTGGACAGCGGAACTTAAAAACCGTTCGAGGTATCCTAATGAAACTTGGCATATGTATGTATGAGTGGACGCAGTTGTGCCTATCAATTTTTGGGTGCACATGCTCAAGATCAAAGGTCGAGGTCAAATTCTTAAGTTTTTATTTCTTATCCATTTCTATGCAGTGCCGGAAGGTATTCCCTTAAAACCTAGTGTGTACAAGTATTACCAGGTAAAGATTTTCAAAAGTCAAGGGTGAAAGTTCAGATTAAAATGCTAAATTTCTGTTGTAATTGCACTTCTTATCCATACCTTGGGAGATTACTCATTGCATACACGAGTCATGATTAAACTAGGTATACATGTATTTCTGCACCATGATTTTGGCCATGGGGTCAAAGGTCAAGTGAAAAAGTTAATGTTCAAATGTTACGCTTTTTCGTCATTTCTCGAAAATAGCTTGAAATATTGTCAAGAAAATGGATGTTATCAGTAGTAGTGATTGAAGAATTGCGGGCCATGAGATCGAAGGGCAAGGATGAAGTAAAAATACTAAAATTTCCGAATACCATGCTCTCTTAAACAATTTCACCATGCATCCAAATGAACCGAGTTCAATTAAAGTTAACACTTAACACATTTGTGACAAATATGCCGTTTCATTTTTTTTTTTTTTTTTTGCCAATTGTGTGAAACTGTTTTCTCATATTGTCAAGATACTCTAGACCTATAAGCCAGTTCGGAGTTCCACTATGCGCATGAGCAGAAACAAGGTCATTCGGACCAACGTGCATGTTGGTTTTTAAATTCACTCGGATAAGCGTCTGTGATGTAATGATTATTCATATAATCCTTATAAATGCCGCTTGCCAGCACATCCACCTGACAGCAAAAGTGGTATTTGGCAATATCAATAGAAAGAGGTTGTTAATACATTCAACGCAAAATAATGAAATGGATGCTTTCCCATGTGCTACTTGACGGATCATTCTGGTCATCTGGTGTATACAAGTTCATTCTTTGTTTGAAGAGGATCAATGAATTCCATAAATTGTTACGTAAAGCTTATGCATTATGTCGCTCTCAAAACGAATGAAGTGCCCCTAACCGACTGAGAAAAAAGAAAGGTCATTCGGACCAATGTGCCCATGAGCTAACTCCGAACTGGCTTATTGGGAAAACCATGCATTATGACGGAGGTACCAGTCGCCTGAGCAACATTTCTAGTTTTTACTTTTATATGGCATTTATTGGTCTTTTGACATATATTTCCAAGAATACACATCACATTAGTATACATCAATGATAAGCTTGATTATGTTGGTGTAAAAACCCAGAGATGCTTGATACCTATCGGCGTATAGAGGGGGAACGGACTTTGAGTGCTGAGAGCAAACTTCTTCTGAACAACATAGTCATAATATTATATCCATGTAATATTATTGGCTCTCTATACTTTTCACTATATTTCTTTAATGTAAAAATAGTTTGAGAGACTAACTAAACTAAAAAAGAATTGGTACAAAAGAGTGAGAATGGAGACGTAACTTGATAGTTGAACGTAGCCACGAAAAGTCATACGAAGATGCGACGTTCATGTATTGCCGTTAGATTTCTGGAGTCGATGATTACCAAAGAATTCAGGTTGCCTGCTCCGTTGTCCGTTGCGTTTCTGAATCAGATGTATATGAAAGCATAATGCAATTTTGATTCACGTCCAAGCTGAAGGCCAAGATCAAACCGAGCCCGAGCTCAACCATAAGCACGAAAAGAGAATGAAAGAGAGGGAGGGAGGGAGAGTGAAAGAACAAGACACTGCCTGGGCAGGAAGATTGGAGCGAAAGTTGACTAGATTAAAGGGATGGTACAGTATTGGTGGAGATGAGAATTGGGCTTTTAACCTTTTGCGAGATACCAAGAAAACACTTATATGATATAGTACAGAGCATACATGTACCACTTTAAGATGAATTCAAAGTTTATTTGATGAAAAATCGGGTTTGCAATGACTGAAACATCAAAAAAAAAAAAAGTAAAACAAAGCGATCGTAATAAAATGTGGGTCCCACGCTTAATAGAATGGCTCTGTTTTGAATATCTCAGCCATTTCAAAGCCAATTTTCATCAAATAAGCGTTGAATTCTTCATGGAATTACATGCTCTTTCATGTTTCATAAGAGGTTTCTCATTATCTCACACACAAAAAAAAAAAAATGTTAGAAACCTGAAGTTAGGTCTCAACCAAAACTATACGATCCCTTTAACATTCGCTTTCTGCGATCTTTGTATCCCAGCTGTGAAATGCTTGCTAATCAAGCGTGGAAGATTCAAGGTTGCGGGCAGAATATTATCTGCAACATACAATATACAATATTATATTCTGCAGCTTGGATAAGGAGTTATTATTTCCTTAAGACACACACATGTTTCTCGCTCCCTCTTTCTCTCTCTCTTTCTGTCTCTGTCTCTGTCTCTGTCTCTCTCTCTCTGTCTGTCTGTCTCTGTCTTTCCGTCTGTCCGTCTCTCTCTTTTCTCGAATATTATATGCCTATGTGCATCAGAAAGCATTGTAAGGACAGAATTTAAAAAAAAAAAGACATTTGAATGTTAGAGCATGTATACATTGAGACTGCAATGATAGTACACTTTAATTATGACAAGAGGAAAACGTGGTTAGACGAAGCATTTGCAATGCCTTTCCACATAATTTATTCATCAAAAAATGCCTAAATCAGTCCTATAATAGCAAGTTGTTCGTTTGTGAAGGTTCGAAGGTTTACATGTACACTGTATTAATTTGGTGTGTAGGATAGGTGGGAAGATGATGAAACATGAAGACACACGACGTACATTGTACATTGATACCTCTTTTGAACTCGTCTTCCCTTGGCGCAGTTACGATTGGCAGGACTCGCTGTGATAGCACTGTACAAAATGTTATAGTACAAAAAAGTATAGCAAAGACTAGAATTCCAATGAATTACTCTCGACGTGTAAGCGCGGGTATTGTCATTGATTGCGAACACTGTGATACTGTTAATATTATACAGTGTAGTTCATCTCCACAATAAACCCATTCATGTGACGTAATGACAATGGTTTCAATGTGAGGATGGTCTTCAGTGCGTTTGTGATTCTGTGTGAGTGTACACGTCTGTGTGGGTGTGTGAGTGTGTATACGTATGTATGTATGTATGTATGTATGTATGTATGTATGTATTCATCCGTGTGTTTCCCTCTATGCAAAATGATGCTATGTGAATGTCAAAGCGATTCTGTATCCTCTTTAGTTTTTCTGCCCCACCCAATGATGGTCAAACATTTTGGAGGAAAAGCTATGATTTACGATTATAAAAGTAATGTACCATGCTATGTCATTATTGTTGTTATTTTTTCTGTTTTCCTATATATAGAAAAAATATTGAAGTGGATAGGGGAAGTGTAATTGTGGAAAAGTAGAGCTCAGTTCAGCTTCTGATGTTTTTGTTCATGTTTTGGGAATCGGTGGATAATAGGAGGATTTTTCGCATAAAGGCAGACCGCACCAAACTAATATGTGGTTTATTTGTTTTTCCATGCGTTAAAAATAAACACCGAAGGGAAAGCATTGGAAAGAGAATATGACAAATGGATTACAATCTGTCGTATATATTTCTCTCTCTGTCTCCCCACGTATAGGAGGCCATTAACCGCGTGCAGGAATTACAAGAACAGGGCCGCCTTACGGGGGTCATTGACGACCGAGGCAAGTTTATCTATATCTCGCAGGAGGAGCTGGATGCGGTGGCCAAGTTCATCCGGCAGCGGGGTAGGGTTTCCATTGCCGAGCTGGCTGAAGCAAGCAATCAACTCATTTCGCTCAGCCCGGAGAACGAGGACGTGTACCAGAGCAAGCTTATGAGCCAAGCCGTGTAGCTTCGCGACAACGCCTGAACACTTATACAGAGACATAATTTGAGAATCTGTGATAAAAAAAGACATAATTTCATTAACCATATCTTCTGGATGCTTTTATCAAATTAGTATTTGCATTGGAGATCGCTGTCTTGTACTTTCTCCCTCGGTCTTCCTTTTCTCGTGATTTCGGGAGGGTATGGTTCATAATGTATTTCTGTGTTGATAAACGTTTCCATTCGTCATAACTTGATACATGTATAACTTGTCCTTCAATCATTATTTTCTCTTTTTTCCCCCTCCGTGTAAGAGTCTTTATTCATCGTTTTAAAGGTACTAGCCCACATTTGCAAACCCACGAAAATCAAAACTGCATAAAACAGGTCCAATATGACTTCAAGTACAAGTTATAACAGTAACATACCTCACCTGTTGCTCTTTGTCTATACCATTCGATAAAAGAGAGAAAATCATCTTTTTAAAATCAATTTTCAAACCGGGTCAACCCGACCCAATATCGAATTGCGAGCGCGGGCTAGCTACGTACATTAACTTACACATGTATCGCATGCATGTAGTATGTGCATGGACCGGAGCTAGCGAGCGTTTTTATACGCATGCATACGGTGCATTTTCATTTATTTTTATGAAAGTAATGGACTAATTGGAACGAAATTTTGCACAGGTGTTACTGCAATCATACCCAAACTCCATGCTAACTATGAGACCAATTGCTGCAGGTTTACAAATGTGGGCTAATACCTTTAAGTTTCTGTTGGGTCTGCTAATAGCGAGCTTTAGATCTGCGACGCTCAAGCTTTCATGACGCGCCTTCTTCCTTCCTTCCTGCTTTTTCCTTCCTCATCCTCCTTCCCGTCTCGCGCATGTGCAGAACAGCATTTTGGGGTCAAATGATGTGTTTTTGTTTTTGTTTTTTGGTACCCAGGGATACCAAATAGAAATCCGCTTTATTTAACCCTAACCATGCAGGCCTTGATTTTTGGCCTGTTCTGTGGCCGGGAGAGGGTTGTGTCAACCCCCCCCCCCCCCCAATCTCGGCCATCGATCGCGCAATCGCCCTGAAAATTGGCGCATACATTACCTGTTGCGTAATCACCCAGACTATCGAAGAAAAATTATATTTTTCATTTTTTTTTATATTTCATATCAATTAATTTGCGTGAAATCATAAATTATGCTCTAATTCAAAGCTAATCGCATCCTAATTTTGGTGACATTATTCTTGTAGCATTCCTAACAATGTGCTTGAAATGAATCTGGTATAAAAATTAATTTCTTATGTATTCTATTGTTTTATGAATTTCTTATGTATTTCCTTGTTTTTCGACCTTTTTTTCGGGTTTTTTTCACAAAATTTATTACAGAACCTATCTTGAGCAAAGTTATGCTAACATTAATTGATTTCAGCCATTGAAAGTGAAAATAATCATATCTTTTTAATAAGGTGAGAAAACTCTATTTGCATAGACTTTGTACACAAAATCAAATTTTTGAGCAATTTTCGGTCTGACAAGCATGTATACAAGGTCATGCAGCGTCGTAACGGTACGTCCAATTTTCGCGAAAATGGTGTCATAAGATGTGCGAGACTTGAAAGTGAAAAGTCAGTGAGCGGCGCGGTCAAAAAAAAAAAAAAAAAAAAAACATTCGCGCGGCAGAATGGTCGCGGAAAATGTCGGGGGGGGGGGGGGTTGATTCAACCCCAACTTCCCCGCCCTTTTAGGGTTAAAGCATTGTACCCTGTGTTGGAAAAAAAAAAAAATGGGTGGCAGTACATTCTAATATCTTTTGAAAATTCTGTTGCTCAGCAATTCAGCAGCATCATAATATCAGTACTTATCTCATACACTGCACCAGGCATCTCGGTGTCACACACAGACAACTGCACTGCACTGTATGCATTCCATTGTAGGGCAGGTTAGTGTTCAAAATGATCGCATGAATTACTGTTAAAATTGTAATGACGCGTTTTGAAAAAGTTGTTAAAAAGTTTCATAATTATTGTTAACTTCATAACAGGGCTGAATTAGCACTGGGATCATTATCCGACAGCTACATTTTGACCTCCATGATGAGAGTGTGTAAATATACATGCTCCGAACACGATATGGCGCCGTTAAACATGGTACCCCGGGGCGGGGTACCTCGTGGTACATTAATAGCTGCGTCCTAGCATGAATAGCGCCGCAGATCTTAAGCTCGCTACAATGAGTCATGGGAAGACAACCCATTGCGAGGTAGTCAATATTATCTCCATGCCAAGCAATGTGAAACAAAGAAAGAAAAGAGGCCGGCAGTCAAATAAAGTGTCTCGTTTTTAACTGTTACTACGTGTCTATTTCAGTCATTTTAGTTGTCAGTGCTTTTTAAATTGTTCCGAGTATAGCAACAATGCGTTGTACACCACCTATCTTACAAGCCCAGAGGTAAATGAGTTAAACGAGCGGCTATTCATCTAAGCACTCGCAGAGCGCAAACGTTTACCAAGGCAAATGGGACACTAAAGAACTGGGTACTCGTGATCCGGGGGATGTTTCCCATCCGATCATTTTCATTTTCTTTTCTATTTTATTTCCTTTCCTGCCAAGGTATACAATACAGTATGACAATTGCATATAAACAAAGTAAAGTGCAATGTAACGTTAATGTTTGCATATCCAAATGAGATTTAAATGCACGTCATTTGTTTACAATGAAACAATAAACATACATGTACGTTAGATGAAGACATACATACTTTCAATCCTAAGTTCGATTCCACTGATCTTAGGGACAATTTTGGGATCGATCAATCAGTCCTCGGGAGTTAGGAACAGTTTCACTATTAGCCATTTAGGAACAACATCACGCCTCCATCTCGCCAAGTTCTAGTTAGAGTCAGTTCTAATACACCTTCAATGTACATTGTATATGTATCCTTCCCGACTATATAAATGTAGGAATCTTATTTTGTTTTCAACTTTGGGTTCCTTGTTTGGCTTTATATTTCCCATGTTAGTGAAACAGGGCTGTGTGATCTTCTGTTCCTTATGCCACTAGGGACCTATTCTGCAATAATGTTATCGAATTGCGTCCATAACTTTTAAAGTAATATTGCTGAAAGACAGAGAGACAAGCACTCGCCAACAAACAGATAACCTCCTTGACAAAATGCCTGTAATGGCAGAAGATGCCTGATCAGTTATTGAATACATCCAATTCTCACACTGCTTAATGCACATACACAGACATTCCTACACAACGCACAACAAACTCATACTTCCATACGACATGCACACACGATAAACACACACGCAAACATACTAACAGACAGCGTAAACTAGGGATAACAAGAGTCTTTGGACCGGAATAGACAGATAGATATCTGAAAGAAAAATACATAAAGGACTTACTAGTTTACCAAGCAATAATAAAAACCAGCAATTTGTTTCATTGAGACCGGAGCGTATAGAGTTTTCTAAATCAAGAACACTGTCGCCATTTATCAGATCTCTTTACACGAAGTTTTCACTGTACTGCGAATGTGTTCACCTGCACACAGAACTGCGGGGGCCTCTTTCAGTGAGTTCTCCATATTAAGGTTGTTTAAGTGATGCGAAGCAAGCCAGGACGCCACTTGCCATCTTGTCACGGGAGCTGAATGCAAAAAGCATTACTCCATAATTCATTTCATACACCGACTATATGCATTTGCCATATTTCCGACCGTAACATCCATTTGTGATATTCCGACCTTGTCCCCGACGTTGCCTTGTCAGATCGGACGAGAAATAAATCATTGGTATACACGTACTGTCTTGATGTACCTCCCCCTCCCCACCTCCACCCCCACACCCACGCACATGTCTAGAGACATACACTCCATCATAGTGAGGACTGCTTGTCACCAAATGACATCTGTCACGTGTAATGATGTTTTTATGATGTGAAGGGGGAAATGATGCGAAGAAACAAAGTCCAAGTGCAAGTGGATGATAATGACGATTAATGTTTGTGTGTTTAACGCATTCGTTACAATAATAATAAAAGCAAGGTCGTCTTTATCCAGGGTGGCCTCTTCAGTGTTGCCACTGCTCTACCAGAGGGCCCTGCCATTATAATCAACCCTAACGTTGTCAGGTACCCTTTTATACACGTGGGTCGAGAGGGACATGGTGGGTAAAAACGTCTTGTCCAAGGACGTAAGCACTGGGCGGGAATCGAACTCGGGGTCCTGCGATAGGGAGCCGGGCGGCGAGACGTATCCACTAAGCCACAGCGCCCCAATAACAATAAGGCCCATATGCCTCTGTCTCTTCGTACGTCATGACTTAATCAGAGTCTCTTTATCTACAAGTATGTATGTTATATCCTCTTCAACCCAACTTTTCGACAGATTAATTAGTAGGAACCTCTCCGCATTTTTATTAAGTTTTCTTTGTCTGAAGCTGGGTTTTTGATTGTCAGAATTTCTAATTCAAATCACCCGCGTATACACTAGCAGTGCTTCTTTGATAGTTCATCATCAAAAGAGTGTAAATAGTGACGAAAAGCGTGGTTGCTCCTTTAAAACTTTTAGCACTAGTGGAACAATTAACAATATTTTACAGCATGAATCTGTCATGAAGTTGTTGAGATGACATCCCCCGTCTCGCCTCCTTCCCCAAGAATTTCAGAATAGGTCATCTACCTTTAAAACCTCATTACAACTCATCATAAAGACAGTGTATTATCACACGTAATAATCGGTCAGCGAACTTGTCAATGAGGGCTTAGTCATCTGAATAACGAATCGAGTCAGACACTCCTGGTAATCTCAAGGAAAAAGTTTGCGCATACGGAAAAAACAGATTGAGTGAAGAGGTGCAAGATGTCGTCCGTTTCTTCGATTTGCCGAAGGCCGTAAATTCATCGTATCCATTTAATCATTAAAACGATCAAAACTATTCTAGAGTTCTGGGAGTCTTTAGATGTCCGAGTCAATTACGGTTTCTCTATTTTTCTTTTACCGTAGAGGGCACTGCTGTACAGTGGGCCCCTTGTAATCACATCCATGTATATAATCTGCCACTTCTTATTATTCTACATGGGGGCTCGCTCACTTTCATCAATTTTCTGTAAAGTTTTTTTTGTACTGCTGCAGTGTATTAATGCGTCACTCCTACTCAGAACTACTAATGTCCATTTGCCGTTTCTATTCGAACATGAGAATACAGATGCACATTCGTAGAGTCGGGACAACTCACCGAATCTGGCAAACATAGCCTAGCGAGTTTATTCTACGAAATGACGGGGAGGGGATCTGTGAGAATCACATAGCTTAGGTGGAAAATCATGCGTTGTTTCAACTGTCCTCATTCATCATGTGACTAAGTTCATAAATTCAAAAACCTAACCAGGGAAGCTTTCTCTCTAGCAGATTACAAATATACTGTTGAAGCCAAATTCAGTCTATTTTTATTTCGCGTGTCAGTATTGTGCATCGGTCAAAAAAAGAAGAAGAATTTGATTTTTGGAAATGACTAGGTATGCCTTTTATTGACAGCAACGTCCAGTCCTTCAAAACGTCATTGTCGATGAAAGGAAAAACATTTCAAAGTCACTCTGTCGTACGGGTATGCTAGACTTTCGAGAGCAGATAGCTTAAAGTGCGCGGTTAAATGGATAGCAGAGTACAGATACATTAGCTTCATGTCTAAAATGGCTTATGCTGAATATTTCTCATTTCTTCTTCAGTGGAGACTTTCCCCTCCTATTCGTAAACAAAGTGAAATACTGACAATATTATGCACGCGGTCAAAATGCATGACCTTACACTGTGCATGTATTTGTCTGTGTGAGTGTGTGTATGAAAGCATGTGCTTTCATTTACCATGTGTATGTGTGCCTCTGTGTACGTTGTATGTACATGTATGTGTGTACATTAATTTTGCTTAATTTATAAATTGTTTAAATCAATAAATATTTATTTGTAACTACATTATAAGTATCATTATGAATCATTGTGTCTGTGTGCGCATGCGTAAGCCAAAATCACAATGGTGTCTAAGTCAATGTGTAAGCCCTAGGACTATCTTGGTTATTTGTGTTGCTGTTTTGGTTCTTTTAAGGAACACCGCGTGAATGTAAAATTGATACGTCTTTGGCTTTGTTTCAATCGATACCACATGGTGCTTTCAGACCCATTATGGCGGAATACCAAGAACCGTTTAACTGTTTTACTCATACTGTTGGATGGTTCTGGTCCAAATGGGTAACGATGAAGCTTATCCGAGCCCAGCCCAACATGAAAAGTATGATTAAGGGAATAATTCAATGCTCGCTATGTGGAAATGAAATACAACACGTATCCCCATTCTTACATTATATGCATATACACAATAGCGACTCGGACTTACAGGAACGAAACAACTGATAATGAAACGCGTCCACTTGTTGGATTCATGATATAGAGCTCTATCGAAGAGCTTTCTGAGCCTGGTATCTTAAATTCAAGTAAAGCTAACTTCGATGATAAGCTCGTAGTCAACTTAGTATCGTGTATAGACGCACTAAAAAGTTAGCTAACTCAAAGATTACTCGATGATAAGAACCACGAGATTTCTTACAGCTTCCACGAGTCCCGGCCGTTCCCCAATCGTAGATAATCATCATGTGGACACGATAATCAACGAACTTGAAAGTAAGCGTGACCTCTCGTGAACCCCCATTCTGCTTTATATATAGCTTCCAGGTCAACCTGCCGAATATAATACAGTGACCCTTGTACCAGGGTCACGGTGAAACTTCCGGTTCTGTGCATGGTTTAATCATTGAGTGGGACTCGTTCGCAGTTGAGGGGGCAAGAGTTTATAATCGATCATTAGTTATCATTGATGATTAGCTCCGTCGTGCGGGCGCGCGTTGAAGTTATGGGGGCGAGAGCTTATAATCGAAGTTAGCTTAACTTGAACTTGAAGTAAAGGAACATGTTTTCTATCGGTCCGTCCTTTTGTCCGTCCATGGACAATTAATCTTTGTGGACAGCAGCATAACTTAAAAACTAATGAAACTTGGAATATGTATATATGAGTGGACAAAGTTGTGCCTATATCAGCTGTTGAGTGCACATGCTTAAGGTCAAAGGTCAAAGTCAATTTCTCATATACATTTGTAACAAATAGGCTTAACACATTTTATTTTTTGCCTATTATGTGAAGCTGTCTTCTCATCATTGTCGACATTATCATTGACGTACACTAGGCATATTGGGAGAACCATACGATGGCGGAGGCATATCAGTCGCCATAGCGACATTTCTAGTTTCATTTAGACACTGGCAAATCATTTGCTTGACTGAGACTATTCGTAAGTCACAACCTGAAGAAAGTTTTTCATTGTAAGTGAAATATTACCCGATAACAGTAAAGTGGCAAGGAAGGAAACATTGCCCACAATGCGCCGCTGTTAATGTAGGCCCTGTTTCCTGAACTCACTCGTACATAATCATGGATAAAATATGAAAGACAAAGATGGAGGTGGGGGTGTTATGGAAGGAATGTACCAGTAGATTGGTATGTAAAAGAGAAAGCCAAAGTGACTGCCTAAAGTAACAGTTCAGTCTTAAAAAGTTTCCGGAAAGTCTTGGATGTTTTCGCCATTCTAGTGACGTTACAGTACCTTTTTTTTTTTTTTTCTTGTTTTTCTTTGTGTGAGGTGCATTTCAGACAGTTTATTCATGCAATACTGACGGGCAACTGCATAAAACTTGTAAAATTTCGCAAAGACTCGGAATATTTTTCAGTTTAACAATATCATTTTGATGTGGACGTCGGCTTGCGACGGGATTAATGAAAATAGCAGCATAGGCATTGTTATATTATTATTATTACTATTATTTATAGTGCGCTTTTCCCACAAGGCCCAAAGCGCTTACAATCAATTCAAAACATTGTTATAGAGGAAGTTTGTCATAGGGGAAGTCTCAATTTTGTGTTTCCGTGGGTTGGAAAGGGAGACGCTCATCTTGATACAAGTCCCGGTATGAAAATAAGATAAATGGGCCCTTAGTATTGTGTAATATAGAAACAAACTGCTATCAACTACGGTTACAATGCAGTGGAGATCCCGATGGAAAGAGATCTCAACATCCATATCAGACTAAGGATTACTTGCAGGCTTGCATAAGAAACGAATAACCTTATAGACTACCCAAAGCGTTTTGCTTTACTCAAAATATGATTCTTTCAGTCGAGTTAGACCAAGATTTAACATGGATACACCTCGCTTACACTTGACCATGCATCCACCGTGGATAAAACCATACCCCTCAAAACTGTATGACGCTGTCATAGCATCTTGATGTCTCTCAATCTGTCGCTAGGCCCGACGTATTGAAAACTTAGTGGGTAATTCCCTTGCGCATATTTATGGTGGTAATTCGGCGCCGGTTGAATCACGTTCCAAATTAAAAACTGTCTCACCTGTCATCCGCAACCCCAAAGTGAGACTGTCACGTCACTAGTGGCAGATCAAACCTATATAAGATGAAAATAAGATATTTTTCAGCAATTAAATATCGGTTTTGGGCCTTGACCGACATTTTTTTCTTTGAGGGAAATCAATGACTTTGGAGTGCGGATTGGGTTTGGGTTTTAAAAAAAAAGTATCTGCGTCTGATAACCAACAGCTGTAAAGCCGGTCGGACGTTCGTCATTTATCACTCTCGAGTTTCACTGCTTCGTCCGAATAATTTGGGGAATATGGGGCATCTTCAAGACGTTTTGCCATTTGCAATGTTTTTCCTCATGTTGACGAGGAGAGTGACATTTGTGGAATAAGTTGATGAAGGCGGGGATGCCGGGTTGGATACTCTGCAGTCGTTGTTTTCTCTTTACCCTCTCTCTCGGCGCATTCAAAATCTAGTCCCATAAAAAAACAAAAAAAACAAAAACAAACACCAAATCACAGAAAAAAATAATGTTCCCTTCGTTTCCCGACAACTGCTTATTTTTCGTACCGCTAGCCAGGTCCATCACAGTAGTCGGAAGGAGCGTCTTAGTTTACTGCGTCAGCGTCACTGAGATGCATGTTCGATGCAAATACGATTCTTATTTTGTTTTGCTGTCTATCCTTATTTGTTTGTCTGTCACGATGACCATTACTATAGAGTCGAATGATGGAGACGAAGCTCCTGACATCGTGTAAACCAGCGGACTGTGTTTCATATTCAATGCGAAATAGTCGCGTTATAGCGTGCTATGCCCGCATCTGCCATGTGCCTGAAAACTCGCTCAATGTGTCATTGCGGCTATTAACGTAAAGGCAACGTTTCTTTTCGCAACTATACTGCTCCAGCATTTAGGATGGAGTGAGGGGTGGTTTGTTTAAGAGCAAAAAGTACAAGATATCGTGAAGAGAACTAATCACAACAATAGTCTTTTTCACGAAAGTCCCTCATACGAGGAAAAATAAAAACTTTGCCCGTAAGGCAGCTAGGACACAAGTCATCGCGACATTGAAAGGAAAATACTAAAGAAGGTGAAGAATGTCGGAGGTTAGAGGAGGAAGAGAAGGAGGAGGAGAATGAGGGGAAAAGTGGTAAAATATCATCACTAGTCATTAATGGAGACGTGAAGATGTTACTTGCCAGCTATTCTCGTGGAGGTATGAGCCGATCGCCACCTGTTGAGCGCATTACATGGAAGCGCGTGGGTCACATTAATGTAAAAGCCAAAATGTCACGCGGCGGAGCGGCTTTTACTGCATGTGAGGGACAGCCGGTTTTCACCGTTTACGAAAACAGTTCTCCCTGCTTGTCTACTTGTCATGTTAGCGTCATCTGCATGGTTCTTAATAAGGATGCCCCACCTACCGAGGCAGCAGACCTTCTTTTTTTTTTTCATCCTTCTAATACTTAACGTAGTTCACAAAGGTTATTCATGCTAGCCACTAAAGGCTGCTTGAGTTTGTTTTTTTTTTATTGCCACTGCAGATGACTATATAGCTTATTTACAAAATCAAATGCAGCTAAATAAATAATTCTTTAGCAAAACTACTGACAAATGGTTACCAATATTCATCAGGACGGGACGTCTGAAATCCTTAATGCATTAAAGATGTACATATTATTCACCCAAACTTGTACTTGAAAAAAGAAAATCCATGATTATGGTTTTTTCAGTGCTTAAATTATTTAGCATAAGGAGAAAAAGGGACTGTACATAATAATTGTCAAATGCACACACGTAATCTCTATAATAATGTATAGAAAGACATTACTAGATCAGCGTTTTAAATGGTAGGCAGTAATTAACAAGTTGTGTTCCTAACTTTTCCAGGTTTTGATCAAAGTCGTTTACCGAGCTGTACGATGCAACGAAAAGAGCAACAATAGCCGCGGTCACACTGGCAAAAGAGCGAGAAGTTTAAGATCGCGATCTTTAAAAACTCAAAGTCTTGCGAGCGTGACCGTAAACTTCCCGCGAAATTTCCCACTCAAACTATAGGACCATCTCCCCACCCCCGCCAAACTTCTCGATCTTTTGTCCGTCTGACCCCGTCTATTGCTGATTTTTCGGGATCCAGTATTCATGTCGATAACCGCAGGAACTTTCCAGTTGGGATGATTATATTATTACCCAATTTCAAATTTTCATGGTAAGCGGATTTACTCCGGTATGAGAATTTCGTACCTTGCATATTACAGGTGACGTAGCATTCAAAAGCCGAGTTTATTGACACTATGTCGTTCTTTATGCGTAGAGTCTACATCTATTTCAGGTCATATTCACCAGAGAAACACGAAAAACATATCTCATTCTATTTTGTAATCAAAGTAACATGTCTAATAAATGGGAATCCACTTGTTGGATCCCTGCAATAAATTTCAATTTCATATCCACTTCTCGTCATGATCCATGCAACATATCTCCCCTGATCAATGTTGATGAAAATGTCAGACAGGTTTTTCTTTGTTAGAATGTTGATAAGAACCCTTCTCAATATGTTCTCTATAGAGCAAACATAAAACATTACATTAAATTTGAAATGCATAGATTTTGGTTAATTTATAAGAGGTGTTCTACGACACGTCGAGATCTTGTTTTACCTCAAAAGCTTAAAAGATTCTTTAGTGTTGCGTGCTCTCCGCGCTACAATGCAGATTCCCCTATGTACAATCATCACCTATCTTCGTAAGTAAGAAATAGCAAAAATAGTATCATGACATGTCTTTCCCTGTTGCCTTTTTATTAGATTTTCAAACTGTTTGAGGTTACCTACCTTCAGCTGCCAAGTTAAAGTGAGATACACGCTCTTTAAACCCCAGAAAGAAAGGTCGAAATGCATGAAGGCTCACATTGTCGTGCCAAATAATAGCGAGCTCTAGATTTGCGATGCGTACGCTAAAACGACGCTAATTAGGCAAAAATGGTGTTCTGCACATGGGCGAGGCAGTTGTTTCCATTATTCAACCCGGGAGGCTGCTTTGTCCTAGCGTTCGCGTCGCAAATCTAAAGTTCGTTATTAATGACGATGACGACGACGATGATGATGATTACAATAATGAGAATAATTACAACAACTACATTCATATCTACCAAAGATAGCCTTTTCATTGTATGCACAAATAGGAGGTGCCTGCTTCTTCTTCTTCTTTTTTTTTTCTTTTTTTTTTCTTTTTTTTTCTTTTTTTTTTTTGGGGGGGGGGGGAGGGACCTTCACTTCGGTGCTAACCAAGCATCACCCGGTATCCCGTATGTGCACTTGCATCAATGTTATCCGAGGATGTATCCGCTGCCCAGGATTCGAACCCGATATCTGCTGCCCGTACTACACCGCGGGGCTACCGGTGGTGATGCCAAGATGAAAGAAGGGAATGCGTGGTATAGTCTGGGTGCCAGAGACTGAACCTGGTTTTATCGTTCGCCCAATGTTTTTTGATGGTGTTACCCTATATTTTGAGGATGCTGAATCCGAATCTGGATGACGCAACTTTTCAATCCTTGAGGATAATGAGAAAAAAAATTGACATTGAAAAAAATTGACATTCCCATTATTATATTTCCTTAAAAACGGTGAAAATTAAAAATCATTGTCGATGATTTGACCCTATTTCGTGGGTGCTGAATCCGAATCCGGATGATGCAGCTCTTTCATCCCTACAAGTTTTGAGATTATTATTATTATTATTATTATTATTATTATTATTATTATTATTATTATTATTATTATTACTATCATTAGACAAATTTGTATAGCGCAGCTACTATATGAATATACTCTACTGTTCTATGATGTAACAGAGCACCTAACATTGTTACTGATATTCAAGATGGCCAGCGAAAATGACGGCAGTATCTGAAATTCCTTCATATTTCTTTATAAACGTTGAAAATTGAAACAGAACAATATTTTCACCCATTGTGGATGATATGTAAATCCAAATTTGGATAATGCAACTCTTATATCCTTGGTTGATATCTGAGATACTAGTATCCAAAATAGCTGCCAAAATCTGAATTTCCTTTGCAACATTTTCTTATAAATGGTGACAAAATATTATTGTTCTCTAAAGTGATTCGACTTCATGAACCCAGGGTGACAACTAGTAATTCGTATTTGATTTACCTTTCAGTTTAGCGAATATGTCGCGATTTTCATCTCTTAGAAAAACTGTTAATTTCAACCTTTTCTGTACAAGTGGAAACATCCTATACATGAGACATGCATTATCTGATTATCGAGATATGTTACTGCAGATTACCATTGTGATGAGCATGTAAAGAAAGACATGAAGTACATTTTACCCTGGATTCAACTTCCAGTGAATTCCCGAATCACTTAGATGCAGTTTTTTAGTCATCCAGGTTTGGATGCAACAACCTTGGAAATAGGATAAAACCAGTAACTCTTAGGGTTTTTTTATTCCAATATGGAAAAGATAAAGTTGATTTTTTTTTTTTTTGGGTGGTCTTTTTGGCAATCATCTTGAATATTTTTTTTTACAATCTTTTACCATTTGAAGAAAAGCATATAGCAATTTTCACTTAGAGTATAATATACAGGTATTTCTACAGAATTTCAGGTTTTGGTGGCCATTTTGGTGGCATCTTGAATGTTTTAACCCTAATCAGGCTGGGCTTTTTTGGCTATGCTATACTATATCTGGGGGGGGGGGGGCGGATTCTGCCCCCCCCCCCCCTTCAGATCGCGCCGAAAATCGGCACACGCGACGCCCGCGACGTATTCTATCAAAATGTATGGTTGCTTTCTCCGAAAAATTTTTCTTATATCTTATATTAATTAGGTGATCCGAGTATCCTCTCGGATCACCTTCTGTTTTTGTACGGATTCTTTCTTCTTCTTTTTCTTATTTCTCCCCAAAAGTTGTGCATCGATTAGCTCAGAAAGTCCTCTTCCTATCAATTTCAAACTTATACCATATATGTATCGTCTCCCAAAGACGGCAATCGAACTAAAATCAAAGTGATCAGTCGACCGCGACGTCACTATGACGTCATTATATGAAAACACATTCTCAATCATATCTCATTAATGGAATGGAATTTTTCAATGAAATTTACGTCACATATATTTCAAGTCAAGGGCATTCTACTCATATTCTCAAAATTCATCTATACCTTAAAACGTGCGCGTACGCGCACGTTGAAATATTTGTATGCTCAAATCGAGCTCAAATTTTTTTTGCACACATTTCAGACCATTTAGAGCATTTTTTGAAAAATTGAAAAAAAATGCGGACGCGTACGCGCGCGCACATATACTCACGCACAGCTCATATGCAATAGAAATTTCCCGTTTTTTCACACTTATCAGCTGCCTGAAATGTCAAGGAATATGTCTACCAAGTTTCAAGTCAATCCGACTCAATATGACGTCATACGGGCCCGTTAAAGTTGAAATTCCGCGCGCGCGTCAATGGCGATATACAGTGCAACAATGCCAAAAAAAACCGCCAATTTTAAATCCGATTTTACTCGTCAGGATGGACGGTGACCCCCAATTTTCTTTACATATTCTGAAAGCTGATGAGTTGTACATGTCATTTCATGGGTTGGCGATGCTGGAAAAATGATTAAAAGATATCAAATTTCTTAATAAAATAAAAAGAGTAAATTTTCAAAATGACGTCATCAAATTACAAGTTCACTCGAGCGTATCTCACTTATCCTTTGCCCATTTTCACCCAGATTTCGATATGTTGTAGCTTATTAAATGTTCTTTCATTAATGTAAAAACAACATTTTGATTGGATGACGTTATCGCCTCGTAAAAATGGATTGAAAGTATCCTTGTAAGATTTGACCAGTTTACGTGTTATCTCTATGGGAGAGCAGTTTTTCTGGCAGTGAAAATTGACATGACTCTCTTTTTCGAGCACTAGCTCACTTATGCTTCGGTGAATTTCTCCCAGATTTTAGTATGTTGTAGCTGAGACTTTGGGCTATCGCAAGTGTGCCCTCCATTTCTTCATACAATGTCGGCATCACGTCGAAAAACTTGGTTGAAAATGGCACGAGGCTTCGATGCAGCGTCATTTTGCTTAATACACAGGGCCTATGGAGAATGAAATAGGTCATTGCGTAGCGCATTCGACTCGTAATCCTAAGGTCCGTGGTTCGAGGCTCACCCCTGCCAATATTTTTTTTAAATCTTTTTTGACACTTTTTTCTTCTTTTTCTTTAGTTAATCTTAATCTCCCTTTCCTTACTTTATCTTTTTCTGATTTTTTTCTGCTTCTCCTTCAAATTTCTATAAAATAACATCATTTTTGCTTTATTTTTCTTTCTTTCTACTACTTTCTGTGCAATAGATGAACAACAACAATGGCTATCAATCCCATATTTTGCACGTGTTTAGTACATGTCACGTACATTATTTCATAAAATAACAACTACTTGATCGGACACCATCTTGGGTATGTAAATTAGGGTCAAAGGTCATAAATGTTTCATCCTGTATCTTGGTGAATACATGTCCTATCTTTCCCATATTTTGCACACGCAAAGACCATGTTACAAGAATCATTTCATAAAATAATTACTTTTTGCTTAGACGCCATCTTGGGTGTGCAAAGTGAGGTCAAAGGTCAAATATACTTCATTCTGTATTTCCGTTAGTGTATACGGAATTCGGTACCAAAGATGGCAGGTCTCACTCCCTTTTCTAAATGAGAATCCAAACATCACACGGCCAATGTCCCGTCAACACAGATGAAACCTGTATGGTCATGAATATTGATGGCAGACCTGACTCCCTTTTCAAAATCAGTATCCAAACATCACACAGCCAATATCCCTAAACACAGATGAAACCTGTATAGTCATGCCTATATTGGGATCAAAACTCAAATCATTGATTTTCAAAAGATCGGATCACCTAATTTGTCAGTCTTGACAAATTCCGGGTCTAGTTAATTATTGTAATTTATGCATAAAATCAGTTTTGGGCTCTAAATCACTTATTTATGCTCCAATTAAGCTAATTTCTTTTTAAAAATGTTTCTTGTATCATTCTTCTGAGACATAGGATAAAAAAAAATCTGTATCGAAATTAATTTCTTATGTATTTTATTGTTTTTTGAATTTCTTATGTATTTCTTTGTTTTTTGACCTTTTGTTTTTGTTTGTTTTTTGGCCAAAATTTGTCACAGACATTTTTCAAAGCATTATTATGCTAAAATGAATTAATTTCGGCCATTCTAAGTGAAGATATGAATTTTTATGTGAACTAACTTAAAAAACACAATTTGCATTGGATTTGTACACAAAATCACGTTTTGGAGCAATTTTGGGGTTGACAAATTTTTTTCGAACGGGCGTCGCGTCAAAACGGTACGCGCGGGCGCAACAATTTGAGTCTCAAAAGTTGCGCGATACTTGAAAGAAAAAAGTCATGAAACATCGCGGCGGGAGCTTATCGCGTTGCGAAGATATTGCGCGAAACGTCGAGGGGGGGGGGGGGCGGATTCGGCCCCCCCCCCCCCCCCCCAGCCTGATTAGGGTTAAACACTAAGAATGCAAGAGTTACATCATCAAGAATCGGAGTTATAGATAATATCGAAATAAGGCAAAACCATTAAAAAAAAACATTGGGCGGACGGTAAAGTAAGATTAAACCCAAACTTTCACTTTGGCACTCAGACTATGTGTTCTGCTGATGTCCACGCTCTAAATGTATGTTGATTTTGTTGTATTAATGGAAAAATGCATGACTATTATTTGGGTCGTGGTCGTGGTCGTGATAGACAAGATATACAATGAGTTTTATTACCGAGTTAGAGAAGAATGTACAATGAATTTTACTATTGGAGATGTAGAATATACAGTCAATGTAAATGAAAAGTTGCTGCTGTACTTGTTGGGGCTACAGAGACTCTGCGTGTCATGCATTTATAATGAATTTTGTTATTGGAGAAAAATGCACCGTGAATGTATAGGCCCTATATGAAAACTGGCAAGTGTCTGATGCACTTTTTGGGGCTACAGATTACTTTACCTGTCACGCTTCTGCAGTTCCGCTGTCATCCTATTGGTTTCGTTGGGGGTCATGGAGGTGGTGGTAGTGGTGGTGTGTGGTTGCTGGGCGTGAGTTTGGATAGTGGTGATGGTGGTGGTGGTGGTGATGTGTGTGTGTGTATTGTCCATGTGGTGGGTGTATCCAGAATCGTCTGTACTCCACGTCAATTCACGCCGACCAGTGCGTGGGTGTGGAAGGTGTTGATGATGGTGGTGGTGGTGGTGATGGTGTGTGTGTTGTCCCTGTGGTGGGTGTATCCACAATTGTATGTGGTGCACATCAACTCACGGAGACAAGTGCGTGTATGGGTGTGGAAGGTGGTAATGGTGGTGGTGGTGGTGTGTGTGTTGTCCATGTGATGGGTCTATCCACAATTGCGAGGGGCACGTGTCTTTTCTGTGTTTATATCTCCAGATCTCATTAGCCAGCTATGTATCTATTTTTTTTTTAATTCTTTGGCCGACGCATCTTTTACTGCTATACCATGTCTTCCCCTCTCTCTCTATCTCTCCCAGTCTTTCCCTTTCTCTCCCTCTCTCTCCCTCTCCCTCTCTTTTTCTCTGTCTGTCTCTCTCCTTCACTCTCCCTCTCATTTTACAATGTTTTATTCTCCATCAGTCTTCCATGTTATTTCTCCTCCTATTTCCGTGGCTGATTATGCTAGACGAGGTACGCCCTGCCCCTTCTGATTTGCCCGTAACATTCATATTAGCGTGTCAATATGCCGCACACGCTCACCAGCATTATGTCATAAACGAATACAGTATTTTTCGGAGGTCACGGGCGCGGGTCTATTCCTATCACGGCGACATTTCTTCCTACATCATGCCACGTTCATATATGACCGGGTATCCATTGCGTAAGTACATGGAAAGGTTGACATGACCATCCTGTATAATGTGACTTTGGGTAAAAAAAAAAAAAAAGAAAAAAAAAAAGAAGAAAGATATATGATGAATTCAAATGGACGGGTTTTTTGTTGTTGAAGAAGAACTTGCACTATATAGCCCCTTGCTCTTTTTTATTTTACTAATTTAGGAAGATGCTGAGGAAACATCAGGAACAATAGGAATGATGGTGGCGGTGCTGATGAACAATGAAAAAGAAAATATCAAAATTTCATGATGATGGATAAATACCAATTGCTCACATAAATTATGATTATGACAACCGTTATCAGACGTAGAAGAAGAAGACGACATAAAAGAAGAAGATAATGATGATGAAAGAAGAATTAGCTTAATAAACGGTAAATATAATTTTAAGAAACTGAAATGTATTTTTTTTCTCAATAATTTTGATTGCAAAGGAAGAACAACCATACTCGGCAGATAGGAAAATGTCGATGACATTGTTCAGTCGTTTTGCTCCTTTAAGATTTAGTTCGTCTCTTGATATTCATTTGGAGACCTATTCTTACAAACTCTGCCCATAGATAATGTTCTTCAGCACTGATCAGATTCTTGTGTAATTGCGAATGACAGCTGCAAAATGATAAACTCATTACAACATGTTGCCTTGTGATGCAAGTTTCTTTTTTTTTTCTTCTTCTTTTTTTTTCGTATTGTAATCATTGTAATCATTACAATAAATTGTATTGCACGTACTTGGGGGTGTTTCATAAAGCTATTCTTAAAGTTGCGAACGACTGGTGATCAGTTTTAGTGCTGAGTTATTGAAATATTTAAAGTATTATTGAAATTCTGATATAAATTCTGAAGTATAGCACATCAGAACCACTGACCACCAGTCCTTAAGTCGTTCTTTTTTCAGCTTTATGAAACACCCCAGGTACCTTATGATTAAAATATAGTACCTTGCTTTGTTCTAAAAATCCAGAATCGAAGATGAATAAAACATGGCCTTAAACTCTCCAGGACCGAGAGAGATACTACCGATCTGGCACCATCCATTACGTCGACAAATGGCGTAACTTGGCTCATTTCAGGCCATAGCTTGAATCCTAGTGTGACCTTAATCGACAAGACATAAAAGCACCCATTTTCTTGAATATTTCCTCTTCCTCTGTCACTCCCTCTCTACCTCTTCCTCTCTCCTCTCTCTCTCTCTCTCCCTCTCTCTCTCTCTCTCTCTTTATGCATTATATATGTGTGTGTGTCTCTCCTCTGCTCTCCTTGCAACTTTTTTTTTTTCAAATGCTCCTGTTTGCAAACAACCCCTCTCCCGTTGCCTCCCCGCTCACAGCCACCCTTGACAAAAATAATGTCGCTGAATTCGATACAACCGATCACGACCAGTTTCATTTGTCCGTATAGATGTCAAAAGTGATACCCCTGAAACAGTACATCTTCTTACCGGGTGCTGTTCGTTATTCCGAAGGTTCGTTAATCCGAAACACACGAATTCCCTATACCTAGAGGTTCGTTAATCCGAAAATGAAAAAGGGTTCGTTAATCCGAACATTTGTGGCGTTATTCCGAAGGTTCGTTATTCCGAAGGTTCGTTAATCCGAAAATGAAATAGGGTTCGCTATTCCGAAGGCTCGTTTATCCGAAAATGAAATAGGATTCGTTATTCCGAACCTTCGGAATAACAAACCTCATCACATTTTCGGATTAACGAACCTTCGGAATCATGAATCTTCGGAATAACGAACCTTGGGAATAACGAACCTTCGGACTAAAGAACCTTCGGAATAACGAACCTTCGGAATAACGAGCTGTAACCCTTCTTACCACCACCCTATGCGTGCAAAACACCCGTGCAAGCCGAAGATTTTTCCCTTTTTTAGGTCTTTGCATGCAAATTACGTCACTGTTTTGATTGTGTTGCTTAGAATGAAAAGTTGCATCATCACCAAAGTGAGTAAGACCTTTAAGGGGGTACATTCCACAGACAGACAAACAAACAGAAAGAGAAAACAGACAAAATCAGAGACACTTTGAGAAAATACTGTCATAGACTGTATTACATCCAACTCTTGTAACTCCATCATGCTCTAACTCAAAATATTTGCAGGGTTCATACATGAGGAGTCGCTGTTTCTGAAGTATACTTGGGCTATAAGAGCTGATGGTTCTACGCATGGAGTACAACGTATGCGTCTACACAGTAACATTAGATTCAAATCATACCTGTCCAACTTCTTCACGACACCAATTCTTGTTTTAATAGCCTTCTTTTCATGAAGGTTCGGAACGCTTTAAATGATTCATGGATTTAACTTTCTTCTATTAAAACAACCCCTGACAAGCTTGACAAAACCAGCACATATAAGATGAACGACTGCCGACGCTTTCATATATTTGGTAATTTCCATTTCATTTTTTAAACTCCATCATTATCTTTAGGACGGAACTTACAGAAGAAATCACCATTTACTCGAAGTTGAACACTACATCCATGATTTAAAAAAAATAAATAAAAAATGTCTGATTCACCGTCAGCAGAAATTTCTTCTTTGATTGCGTCACGTTCCGAAAGGATATACGTCAATAAAGTCCTAAAACCACAACCAACCTTCATCTGTTTTGCGAGATATAATTGCAGCATGCACAATATTATTAGAAAAAGCGCGTTGTTTGTGTAAATGTACTGTCTGACTTGATTGTCTGACTCTCTGATTGATACTCAAAAAGTTTCTTTGTTTCCTCTGTTCGTAATGATTTAAATCTCCATGCGAGGACCAATCACAATAAAAACAGAAATTAAAGACACGTTGAAAGGGTTAAAAAAAATTCAGACGTCCTTCTCTGTACGATAGTCCGAGCGTTTAAATAATGATAATCGGGCGTTTTGTTACATGCCCAGCTTCACTTCCACTCAATTTGCCGCAATTTGCCGCAATCCTTGAGTTGTTTCTCCTTCGGCAAAGCAACCTTCCTTGATCTCCAGCCAAGCTTGGTGCCTGGGGATTAGCGGGCAAGGAGGTCGCGCCACGGAGTGTACAACGGGGTGTCATCAGCGAGGCTGTGATTCGCCTATCGTCTTTCCGGTTGTTGTTTTTTTTTTCCACTCAGTGATAAAATAGTATACTTTATTTTTGATGAAACATCAGTTGCCCTTGAAGTGGTGGACAGCATTGTCTGTTTGTTTATGTATTGATTAGGTTTGTATGTTTGTTGCTTTCGTTTGTTTGTAAACTTATTTGTTTACAGTGAGTACAAAAAAAAAAGTCTATAGCCAGTATCCATGAGTGGGAATGGGGAAGGTAACTTGTCACGCTCATCGCAAGCCGTGGACGATATCCGTCAAACTTTATTTGACGTGATGTCCTCAAGTTTGCAAGATACACTATAATCGGGCAGAATTCGAGTACCATGTGCTAACCAATTGCATTTGTCAGCTCAGTTTACGTAACATCATGACAATTTTGTCGTTGTTATTCCTCCTCTACCCATCCCCCTCTCCCTCTCTCTCTCTCTCTCTATCTCACACACACGCACACACACGCACACACACACTTTCGTCTGAGTGTTTTGTACAGCCCTAGATTCCAGTGAGTTTGTGCTGATCTACTTTAGGGAGCGAAGGAAGCCTTTGTTTACATCCATTCAACAACACTTGAAGAGGCTGGATAAAGTGTTTTTTGGCCCTTCTGTGATAAAAATAACCTAAAGATCTATAGCACTGAGACACGGACTTAAGCAGAAGAAACACACCACTCATCTTTGACGCATACTAACTGGCGAGTTAGCTAACGAGTAAATATATACTGTTCAAGAGAGTCAAGTTAACCAAAATAGAGTGCTGATGAGGCAAAAATGTGCTTAACATGGATTCATGTTTAGAAGGTAACTAAGGATGTAAAGTGCATAGTGCATCAATAATGGTAAAAATTCTGTGGTTTGCTTTATCGTGTGTGTTTCCAAGCATGCGACGGAATTGTCCTCAACTCAAGTATTGTGGAGATGTTGATGAAAAAAAAAAAGATCTTCATCTGAAGTTTTACAAATTTTACAAATCATAAATGGAACACGTGCAAGTCTGGCACATGAGGGTGATTAGTAAAATTGAGCATGCAGTGTCCAACAAGGGGAATTATTTGAATGAAGAAATAACCGGTGTTGAAGCACCGAATTCTAAAGATTTATACACAAAGGTGAATAAAGTTTGGAATCTATGTGACCCTGCACCACAAAACAAACAAAAAGTCGCCAGACATAGATTTTTAGTTTAGGGCAGATTCTGAAAGAGCAGACTCTGAAAGAACAGACTCTAAGCTTTAAAATGATGTTATAACTCGGCTCAAATGGATTCTCTTAACCTATATGAATACTGAAAAGAAAGCACACACTCTGGAAAAGTGTGAACTGAGAAAAGTGGCTCTGAAGTACAGGGTCTATTCAAGTGCTTAATCTTCACTAAGCCATGCTACCTGTGCAATGCATGGGACAAAAAACATGATGTTAACCACTGTAGCACCAACATTTAAGAGATTATTAGATTAAGATGAAATTTAGCATGGTCTATTACCACATTCTGACCATGATAAATTTCAACTTTCAGAGCAGTAGCATTATCCTTTCTAAAGTTATTAGAGTTGAAAGTGAAGAGGGTGCAAAGGATTTTCAACAAATGAAAGAGGCCTCTAAAGAAAAACCTGATCACAATACTCTACCAAAAAAGAGGTTGTAGAAAAACTGCTAAAAACCCACTTTCCCATTCGATTTATGATCCCAAACTCAAGAATAATGTAGAAGAAGAACAGCTCTTTTAGAAAATATGAAAAACTAAAAATTGACTAGGTTCACCCATTTCACCTTCTTGAGTCCTCACGTAAAATCAAGGGGTGCGACTTTTTGTTTGTTTTGTGATGCACGGTCACCTATGAAGCGTTTATAGTGACATGAACTTGGGAGGAAGAGCATAATGTATGCCCCATCCCCCTCCCCACCCACAAAAAAAAAATACAAGCGAAATTTCTCCAACGATAACTTTAAAAACAGTAAATCAATCAAAATGCAATCTTAGAATATAGGAAGCTGTAGCTTATAGCTTACATCTTGCAGAAAACCCCATTCGATATTCTCTAGTGGTCACAGAGAAACAAGGATCTTTGTAACGCATGTCAGAAATCCCTTCCCCAAGATTTTATAAGGAGACGCGTTGTCAAATGTGTTCAAATACCAAACCGAATACTGATGCACGCACACACAAACACACAACACACAGCCCCTCATTTACATACTTGAAAACAGCACACGCAATTCATAAGCAAAGACACATTCTCGCAATATACGGGCATTGTTTGACAAACCATTTTAAGATACGCAACACCAAACCTGCATTTGAGGTATTCGTCCACTCTCTTTTACAGTCTCATTCGTTTCATTCATAGGTACATCCTAACTCATTCTTTCATGAGCTTACTTGAAAGGGGGAAGGTAAAAGAAAAAAAAAAGTGTGGTTTTTCACGTGGGTGTAATTTTGCATGCTGTTTCGTAATACCACAAGTATAACTGTCTTTATAGCAGTATAGAAGTCTTATTCTGTGTATCTTAAAGCCCCCAGTGTTTATAGCAAAATGGCGTAAACTCTAATGCTCATTATGTTTTGTTAAGTAAGTTTGGAGAGTACGGTGACCCCCGTAACATCAATCTGAAACATTCCGTTTTGATGTACATTCCAATGCACTCTAAATCTTGTTACACACACCAGACTGACTCACGTTCCTAACACGATTTTCTCCTTGTGGGACCAAAGCAATGAGCTTCACACTTGGGGTAGTACGACGCCCTGGGCATTTCCGGCTGATGCAAGGCTGATTGGAGTTTTACAGTGCGATTCCCTAGACCGGACCAGAGACAATCAGATGCACAGAACGAAACTCACTTTGATAGCAGTTGTTCTCGGTCATCTTCTGTCTTCAGATAATGAAGGTACTTTTTAAGTTTCGACTACTAGTCCAAACATGATCTGATCCATGGATCGGATCATGTTTTCATTCTCCGTCATAATCACATCAAACTTTGTTGGCTAGACTCACTGAGGTGCCTTTGCTTCACGCTTCGTGCAAGTATGCACATGAATTCTATAGAGATTTCTCATTCACGAGTAGATCATAAGACTCATTGACTGCTTAAACGGCTTGCACAAAATGCACGAGGAAAAGCACCATTTGCAGCTAAATCACACAAATACAATACATTCAGCAATTTGAAGGAGCCGTAGAGCGTTACACTGGATCTTATGCATGGCCCTTGTCCACAAGTATTTCTTTTGTTTTCCTTCAAAGCAAGTGGTCATGTTTTGACTGACATTACAAGTTTTGAAAAAGTGAATGAATTCATGTACATTGAATGACATTCTTGTTCACGTAGGCAGTTGGTAAGTAAGGATTCGTTTTCTGTTTGTCTTATTAAAGCATTCGTGCCTGTCTTACATTTAATATCATAGTTGTGCATGGTCAAACTATACCACATTTATATTTGCCAATCTCTCGTCATAATTTTACTTACAGTCTCCATGAGATCCAAGCTAGAGGGGCAAACACATATATTATCTCGACTCACATTCTTCATCATCATCATCATCTTCTTCTTCTACTTCTTCTTACTTGTCTTTGTTGGTATTGTCATATTCGTTGCAGCTGAATTTTTATGTTTTACAGTAAACCTCGTGGTAGTGTTCCCCAAAATGCGCACGCAGCAGAATTCCCATACAATGTTCTTCATATCAGTTTCTATAAAAAAAAAGAAAAAAAAGACACACACACGATCATTTGGGTTTGTAAGAAACGCTAACTTAACCCAAATAATAGAATATCGATTTGTTGCGGCCCACATTTGAGTCTTTGGCTTTCTTCATCACCGCTTCCTCCTGCAGTGTGGGTGAATTACATGATTCCACAGTGATGTAACATGACCGTGCATAGGATAGACTCCAACACGTCTCCAATGGTCTTTGTGCCCCCGTCTATGTCATATCCTAGAACACCGGACGCCATTGTTTGAGATAGCCGATCGACTGCTGTAACTCATGCAAGAAGATTTTGTGCACAAAAGACATGAGAATGGAATCAGAATGAACAAGCCATTCCGAGGTTCCACTTTGCGCATGAGCATTAAAGGGTTATTTATACTATAAACAGGGCATGTTGGTTTTTATATTCACTGAGATGAGCATCTGTGATGTAATGATAATATTCAGGTATCCTTAAAGTGCTTGCCAGCACATCCACCTGATAGCAAAGGTGTATTTGACAACATCAATTAAAAAAAAATGTTAAAGCATCCAATACTATGTACTGAAACGGATGCTTTCCCCAAGTTGCAAGTGTTAATTGATGGACTGTCACCATTCTGGTCAGTCTGATGATCTACGCAAGTTCATCCTTTCTTTGAACATGACAGATGAGTGCCGTCAACTTTTGCGTCGGGCAAGCTGCATGCATAACACAAATTGTCGCTTTAAAAACGGGTGAAATGCCTATTCAACTGAGAAAAAAAGAGAAAGTTCATGTGTACCCATGTGCGCATAAGCCAACTCCGAACTAGCTTGCTCTCACGAATCATTAAAGATTGCCCATTTCATGACTTTCATCTATAGTATAGTATTAAAAAAGGGAATCTTTTATACTCGAAGTTGTTTCCTTTCTGCCTTTCTTGTTGTCTTTTCACAATTTACGATGTATTTAGCTTACTTTTATTTGTAGTAGTTCGCTTTTCTTTTAGATGGGGATTAAGGACATCAAATATACTTTTTTTTTTGCTGGAATTTTTTTTTAGAGAAAGGTTTATTCAACACCTGTTTAAGGTATGTGTTCTTGTATTTGTTTTTGTTATGTTGGAATGTTCCGCATTCGTTTGCATTCTTTTGTAAAACAATGAAAAATACATTCACTTGAAAACAAGACAGCAGAAAGAGAGAGAAAGAAAGTGTGTGTGAGAGAGAGTGTGTGCTGAAATCAATTCGAATTTAATGTCAACCCAACCTTGCGATACCTTTCTTTTCTTTTCTTTTCTGGGTTTTTGTTTCAGACCTTAATCCAGGTGTTTCTGCTCCATGCTGTGACCGTTTTTTCTTTTCTCATCCTATATACTTGCAAATGCAACACCTCTGTCGCCTTTTTAATACAAATTACGCCGAGTCTTTCATTACATGATCGAATTTTAGAATAATTCTTCACAAGGGAAAACACAGATGGCAAATTCTCTCCTCGGTATCTTAAGATCCAACCCACGTCGTGCTCCTACACAGGTGAAAAAAAAAAAATGTCAGGGAAAGTCGCCGAGTTCACCAAAGTGGGATTAAAACTCCCCATCGATACGATCACTCGATCACATTAGATAGACTCATCCGCGATAATAACTCGCAAGTCGACATTCTTCATTTCGTCTCGGAAGGCGTCTGCTAATACACAATGGCGTTGTATTTCCCCTCTTTGCTCACGCCTTAAGTCCTGAGGTTAGGCCCGTGGCGTCGGATTGCTCACCTCTTTTGGACTCTGGTGGCCGTGTGTGATCTCGTCGACACTGAAATTAAGCTCGTCTGTCATAGTTCAGGAACACAGATGTGTTTCTTTGATCTTTTAGTGCTCACCCCGCTTTTTTTTTCTTTTATCGACACCCACGTTTACCTCTCAGAACTTTATGTTAAAGTGCTTGCCATTATTCCTGTTATTTCCTTGCTCCGTTGTTTTGTGAGACATACCTCATTCTTATTATATTTGTTGAGCTGTGTATTTTATTTCCTGGTAATAAAACCAGTTTGAAGAATCTCCAGTTATGTTTGTTACCACTGCATATTATGCTCCCAAGTCCCAACAGCATTGGTATGGTATCACTATGTTGTATTGGTATAAATATTAACCTTTAAATAAATCTGCGCAAGCTTGAGGGTGTATGAGCATTTATGTGTGTACGTCTGTAAAAGTGTTGCAACAGTGTGTGTGTGTGTATGTGTATGTTTGTATGTTTGTGTGTGTTGCAAAAAAAAAGCATTGATGGGTCTGTATTTGGGAGTAAATGCCTTTTTCTCTCCGCATGTTTGTCGGGGTGTGAGTGTGTGTGTGAGTGAGTGCATGCAGTATTCTGCATGTGCGGATTTCACTCTCCCTATTAAAAACTCTCCCTATACTAGCTCCCCTCCTTTTTTCTTTCTCTGTGGATCTATATGTGTATATGTATCTATAGATTGTCTTAGGTGTAAGCGCAGTGGTGATTTTGTTATAGCTGTAGCTAGTACATCATAAAACCCAATCGGACGTGCACGGATACAGCTGATCGGTGTCTCCGACAAGGTTACCGACCGTAATTCTCAAAGCTCTACGTGACGACACACGTGTCTTGGGATCAGCGTGTCTAGAAACCCACACCTTCCGAGGTACTATATTCGCATAACACTGAGATTCAGCCTTGACGGCTCGCATCATGGCTCTTACAGATGTCTCAAATCTCCACCCCCCCCCCCCTCCATCTTCCTTCGCTTTCTCTTCCTTCCTTTCTTCTCCACAATCTTACAACCCCGCCCAACCTCCCGAAATTGCACATCGGGGCTGCGACAAAATTACACTCATGCCATTTCTTCTCTTTCTCATTTCTTTCTTTCTTTCTTTCTTATACTTTATTCTCCTTCTTGTTCTCATCTTTTCTATCCGCCACTTGTTTTGTTGATCAAAATCAATAGCAATTCTAGACATGATATTTGCTCTTTCAAGGAGGGTAAACATGTGATTAAAACATGCAGACTGAAGGTATTTCATTTGCTGTTACAATCTAACCAGCGATTTATAAACGGCTGTGATTGGAATTCGGGTATGCTATTAAAGTATCTGCAGCAACATTAGCCTCTACACGTAGATATGGCAGATTTAGAATTATTGCACCAAATGAATGCTTCACCATTATAACCTACTATAGAATTCGCTATTCCAACATGTAGGAATGCGTTGTAGCATTACGGTGTGAGGCAATCACAAATGTGAAATAACGATTATCAAGCATACTAGTAACTGTGCAGTTAATTTCGTTTAAAGTCACACTTACACATATAGATAATTCTCTACGCAGGGCACACACGCACACACGCATATTTGTATAGCGATATCCTTACAATGTACTCCGAGAAACACTTCACACTTTTCAGCACGCGAACAATCTTTTAGCGTCGTATTTTTATTTTTATTTTTTTTTTTTTACTGAAACTTGTGTCCATCATTTTCATTCTTGTTGTGTCCACTGTCCAAGTCACGGTGTGACTAGGTTATCCCGACTAGTATTTCTTGTATGAATTTCCCACATAACTATAGAATCAGTATGATGCAATAATTCGTGTTTACTTGCTGCAGTGCGCGGTCTACTTACTCAATGATGCTTTCACAATAATCCCTTCAATTCAATTCAGTTTGAGTTAATTTAATTTATTTTGAGTTAATTTGATTATTTTGATTTAATTTAATTTGATTCAATTCAATCTAATTCAATTTCATCTAATTTAATTCAATTCAATTTTATTCTATTCTACTAAGTATTCTATTCTGTTCAATTGATGGACTTTCAAAACTATCATTTTCACTATAATGTTATCACTTTTATATATTGTATTGCCTTAAAAGGTGCAAGAATTAATGTTAAATCTAAAAGCCTTAACATCCTTCAATGATTATAGGATTTACAGTGTGTTATTATAGTATACGTATCCTGTAAAGGTACTCCTTCCGCATAAACCCTACGTTTATCCATCCAATTATTGTTAGAAACTGATAGTTGTTCTAATATAATTTGAAGAAAAAAATATGACACCCTCACATAATGTAAGTCAAATGTAAGATTTTCCCCTCTGGGATTTTCCCATCCCTACTCCATAAATTCTCTCACTATATCATGATTTTTCCCTCTCGGTATTGTACAGTCAATCACTGGGAAGGAGTAGGGACCTAAATAGAGTGCCTGTCAAAAGACAATTTTGTTCCACAAAGTATTCTTGGCTTCATCAGTATCTATTGCGTAGTTGTACGGGGTTAGTGCCTACCGTCAATCCTTCACCGAAATTTCATTTGGGCAGAGTGATAAACAAGAGAGCTAAATGTTATCACAACTCGCCTACCCATCCTGTCCACAACGCCCCCACCCACTTCCATCTAACATGTCTAATCCTTCCCTTCCTCCGCCCGATGCTCTTCTCTCTCTCACCGATGAAAACCCCGTCATGTTTTCTTTTCCTGCAAAGTCCGATCCTCTCACATCATGGTTCGCCTCTTGTGCGATGATCGAGCTATAAGCCATCTTTCTATTCTTACGCACTACACATCTACTTCTGAAAAACTACGGGAATAGAAAGAATACAGAACACTCTAAGAGTTTAACTCTAAGAATTTAGTCTCCTAAAAACTATAGTCAATACCTGTCATAAGCCATCAACATTTTTGACGGACAGAAAATGAAAGGATTTAGGGGGGAGAAATGTTCGTTAATGTTTTGTGGGCGTGTGGGGGGGGGGGGAGGGGGAGGGGGAGGGGGAATTCTGCATACATGACATGTCTCAAGGGGGAGGGTGGCTTGCTTGATGCCCACATAGATTTTACCACCTCAGGATTTCTTCCCCACTGCGATTCGATTAAATCGCGCTGACGTACATAAGCCAGTTAATCTAACATTCGGCGAGGAGGGAGATCTAATCATTTTAACTTAACGCGCTCTGCCCCCAACGTGTCAAAGTACGCGACAAGGCTGCTGCTTCGAAAAACAAGGTCTAAGACAGACAGTCACGCACAAACCCCTGCACCAATGAGACGGGTTTGTAGGTCACTTTCATGCATTCGTTCCCGTAATGCTTTATGTAATCAGTTTCAAAGCTAGTACCTGTACTTTGCATCTATTCAAATTTCCGTTGAGTTTGCATCTGTTTGAATTTCCCTTCGGATTTGCATCTGTTCGTGAATTTCCCCTCGAGTTTTACAAACGGTACAGAGTTTAAGTGAAGCAGAGTTTTCACTAAAGCGGGCTCAGCGGGGGTTTTGCGATAATAAAGCTGAAAACGCTGAATCAGCACACGCCATTCTGAAACAATGAGGTTCTTACTTATTTTTTTGCTTGAGTGTTGTGAGTGCATTTCTGTCTCATTAAATATCAACTTGACTATAAAATGTGAGTTTTCAGGGAAACGGTCGGTCATGTTAAACTTTTCGCAGCTCTAAATCTTTAAATCTAGTGCCTTGTCCACTTTGTTCACGTTATTGTTGATATGCGTGCGCCAAATATTCGAGCACATTCTGTGGGTGTATATTTATATGCGCTGGTTTGAATCTATTTGAATATTCTTTTTCCTCATTCCATATAACAAATAAACTGTTTTTCCTTTTTTAGACAGTAAACTTTGTTGTCAAATGAACATTGATACCTGGCAATAATTCATGTAGTAATCATTGACCCACTTCATTGCTCAAGAAATGTGAAGAATAATAATACGATATTAAAGGCAAAATCGTTATTTCAGAATAACGTGGATGCAGTTGGAAAGAAGTTACACAACTGTTGTTTGTCGTGCGTATTCTAAAGGGGCAAAAAGGTGAAGGGGGCAGGTAGCGTGTAAGTGCTGTGTTTTAATGGAATTCTCCCAGCAGGAGGAATAAGCATGCAAACAGGAAGCGGCACGTAGAAGTGCGGCGGGCGAGGTGTGCACTGGTCGAGGCATGAGAGAAGTGAAGGACACCGGAGACAGTTGCGGGTCAAGATCGGAAGTTTGAAGAGGGGGGAATGGGTGACGACATGGTCAGTGAGTTACGAGAGGCAGCCAAGCACTGGACTTTGGACGAGGATGCCAACACGGACAATCAAAGATGGTTAGACGAGGCCCGGGAAGGCATAAATCACATCCTATGATTGACGTTTTACTGCCTTTGAAGTCACTAAATTTCGTTTGTCATAGAGTCTTTAAGGTTGACGACGTGTTCGCCTAAGCAGCATTTCATTTCATTTCATTTCATTTCATTTCATTTCATTTCATTTTATTTCATATCATTTCATTTCATTTCATTTCATCATTTCATTTATGTATCAAAGGCACTATGTGGTAATGCAATACACTGCGAGACAAAATGTAACTTCAGGTTGGGAAATGGTGTATGAAAACAAAGATTTCGTCACCCGACAAAATGAAAAAAAAAATCCAAACCAAACAATATAACTTCATTACAAAACCATCGTTTGATTCACTATTCCAGCCATAAGACAAAGAGCCTTTCAAGTAGTATCCTTTTACAAATAACCCTGATAATCAGTGGTTTGCAACATTGTGTCATATTGTTCTGCATGATATACACTCCCAACTGATCACAGATTACGCCACGGATTAGATAATTTGCATGCGGAGGGGTAAATTTAGAAAAAAAAAAATGTTCTTTTAAATTCGAATAATGAAGTAGGCAGTCCACGAATGAACAGGGAGCGTTGTTTCTTTTTTTTTTTCTCTCTCTTTTTTTTTGTTTTCTTGTTTTGTTTTTGAAGTAGATACCCTCATGGTGGCTTCATTACGGATATGTGTAAGGAAAGTGGAAAGGAACCAGAAGTATGTCAGGGATGCGGCGTAGCATAGCAACGGAAGAGAAGGAGGAGAACACACCGGGATGAGGAGGAGGAACCGGGACGAAAGTAATTATACTTCTTCTCTGCACTGTATCACGTTCATTGGCTCAAAGCGACCGCGTAATGTCATGTCATCTATTCTTTGTCCGCTTCAATATCAATATCAATTTTCCCTGACCTCCGTGGCCATACCCCTCTTCAAAATTGATCTAATATTATTTTTCTCATCTTGTGATCTAATCAATTGCTACATCTGGCTTAATGAGGCAGGATATGTGATACACGCGGGCTGGAGCCGGCAGTGGTGGATGAAAAAAAAAAAACAAAACCCAAGCAAAAACAAAAACAACAAAAACTGAGAGGTGAAATTTTCTCAAAGATGTGGCAGGCCAGTATTCCTTCAGTGTGATTTGCCGCGCGCAGACTCGGTGCTGCCCAGTCGGCGTGGCGTCCTCCTGCTATCATTCACCGCATGATTGTATTCACCCGAGCAGAAAGCTTTAGAAATGGCGCTCTCAGTGATGTGAGAAAAGAAAGAGAGAGGGGAAAAATAGAGTGAGGGAGAGGGAGAAAGGAAGTTGCTATTTTCGGCTGCCGAAAGCAATCATGATCGTGGTTACATTCATGTCCTGTCAACACACGTCAGGGCCTGTTTCTTTGCTACTTAGAAGATACAATATCTTGAAAGCAAAAAGCTAATTATGCATTGCATTGCTTAAAACGGAGGATACATCACTGTAGTTCATTTAGTGCTTTACCCTGTTTCATAATCTATAAGTGCTCTGCAGTTTTGATTGTTTAAATTGTCATCGAATTAATTGAAACTGCTTTGCTTTGGCATTATGATAACGACGAAGGAAGAACAAACCCGGGGATTTTTATGTTACTTTGTGTGTATGATGTATCAAAGTGATTAATGTCTTAAACACTGCTAGTCATTAAGACTATAAGACTTGCTTACTTTTCAACAGCCGCACAAGCACTGGGAGCGCAAACGAAGAAAAAAATATTGTACTATAGAGCTGCTTACATATAAACTTGAAAGTCAGTAAGTAAAGTTTTATTGTTGTTCCGGTAGTTTGGATATACGACCAGCATCTGAACTCCGAATCTAAATATAGATTATTTCTTTCTTATCCACCAAATACTCTTCGATTGTTTGTGCCAAGCATGTACCAGGGGTTGTCGACGTCATGAAACAGCTGCCCCATTCCTCGCCCTGAAAGGGAGTTGAAAATAAAATTAGGATGTAGGAAAGGGAGTGAGAAGTTAGACCCTTTTTTTAAGAAGGAAAAATAGACTCTAAGAAAGGGGAACTAAAGTAGGTTTGTTTGTTGTTTTTTAAGCGCACTGGTTTGATGAATCTTATGAATATTTCCAATTCGTCACCAACTCCTTGTTTGTATTCATTATTTTAGTATGATCTCAATTGTTTTCCAGTGTTAAAGGGATGCTACAGTATTGGTGGAGATGAGAATTGGGCTTTTAACTTTTTGCGAGATACTAAGAAAACACTTATGATATAGTACAGAGCATACCATTTTAAGAGGAATTTAAAGTTTATTTGATGAAAATCGGGTTTGGAATGACTGAAACATCCAAAAACAAAGCAAAACAAAGCGATCGTAATAAAGTGTGGGTCCCACACTTTATTAGAATCGCTCTTTTTTGGATATCTCAGCCATTTCAAAAGCAATTTTCATCAAATAAACATTGAATTCCTCATAGAATTACACATTGTACGTGCTCTTTCATATTTCATAAGAGGTTTCTCATTATCTCACCAAAAAATGTTAGAAACCTGAAATTAGGTCTCAACCAAAACTATACGATTCCTTTCACCCTATACTATAGCACAGGACCTATTCATTACTGTTAGTTACCCCAACATTTAAAAATTGGTAGTTACCTATTTCCTTTACTCCTGGGTAGAGAGTGACATCGTGGGTAAAAACATCTTGTCAACGGACGCAGCAGCGTGGCAGGATTCAAACTCAAGATTTCCCCCACATTTTTCGGGTGCACGTCACGAGACCGAGCACCCACGAGTCATACAGCTCACGAGACATAGAGCTCACAAGTCATACAGCCCATGAGTTGTACAACTCACGAGTCATTATACAGCCCGTTAGTTCGACACTATGCTAACAAGGCCTACGAGATCAACACATTACGCCCCGTGTTGTATCTGTCGCACTCGTGGGCTGTTTTTACCTAGTGTCGAACTCATGGGCTTTATTTGCCAAGTGTCGAACTCATGGGCTCTATGACTCGTGAGCTGTTTTCAGTGTCGAACTCGTGGGCTGTATGATTTGTGGGCGTCGGTCTAGTGGGATGACCCCCATTTTTTGACTTGATTATACATAACGGTATTTTTAAACTGTCATTAATAAGATGTCCAACTGTTAAACTGTATTTATGGTATACAATCATCACTCTCTCAAGGTGTTCATTGTTTTGTTGTTGTTGCTTTTTTCTTCAATTATTATTGGTTAGATATTTCTTTGTCTCATGTCACGTTCTTTTTTCTTTTTCATGCTGACATTTCCAAGAAAGAAAAGTGTCTTGAAAAAGTGTCAATATGTACAATGAAGAAAATAATATTTGAGCTTGGATTAAATGACGAAGACATGATTCAAAATCAACCTGATAAAGATCGTTGACTGACTCGCAAAACTAATCCGTTTTCATGTAAGTAGGCTGCTATGGAATAAGGGTTCAAGTCCTCTTTCTTCACGGCTTTGTCATCTCATCTCAGGGAACAGTCGTAATATTCAAAGTATTGGCATGATTGGGTCACGATGAAATGAGTATAAGAATATTAATTTGTTAGCCAATCGAACATTGGTAATGCAGGGAGTAGTTTTGAGCGAAATCATACAATTTACTAGTTTTCAAAATACCAGGGTGACTTTCTCACCATCTCATATTTTTTCTTAAACTGACTTTACTCTTGTTGATTTTCTTTATGACGAGTTACTGTAAAAGATTTTTTAAAAAGACTAACATCGATTCATTATCATATCAGTAGTCTGTACTTTTCATCTTTTAACAGATTTCATTTTGGGTCTGGGAATGTCGATTCTTATGTATCTTCTTTTTTTTTTAAATCTAGTCCCTTGACGTTTTTATTTTCTTTTCAAGGAATCCCGTATGATAGAACAAATATACACACCTCCTTCATGTCCCTATTTCTAAGCACTATCATAGCCCTTGAAATTGTTTATTTTCAACAGTTTGTATCAAATAATAAAACCCCGCTTTTGTATTGAAGGTGGTCGGATATTCAAATCGATTAACTCATTCACGCGAACGAAAGGCGGGAAAAGTGAAATTTACCTTTAGGAGGCCATTATACTATATTGTGAAATTGTCAATAGATGGTGAAATGGAGCACCAAAGAATTTCACGTTACATTAGAATGTTCTCTTCATATAGAGCCGTCATTCTCGTTTTATCTGGGTCCCGGAAACCTGGTTCGTGAGCAAACAGACGGGCATTATCGCATCCCATTTAGGTAATGGGATGAAGAGAGAGGTTTAGCAAAAACAGGTTGGTGGTGCTAAGCGAATTGCCGCGGAGAATTCGTTCCAGAAATGTTGACCTAGTCAGTGATTCTCCGGAGCCTGATTTAACCTAGTTTATTCTGAAAAATGAAAACAAAGCCAAAATAGTTTTTGGAAAGGTCACAGGCCTGCACTGTGTTGAATCTAAAAAGGCAGGCTTGCCAGCATCAAATCAAACTAATCCACCCACTTTCCGAATGCTTAAACACATTAAGCACATAAAACTGGATATATATATATATATATATATATATATATATATATATATATATATGAATTGTACGACTATATAGTATAAGAAATCGAATAATGGATATCGTAACTACTCGCTTTCAAAAAAAGTGAGCTTATATATATATATATATATATATATATTATATACGGATTATTTCAGTAGCATTTTGGGTGGGTGTTAATTTGAACCCTAGTGCTCAATTTTGCCTAATCTCCTGCCTAATACTGCTTACAGGTAGTATGGACGATTTTTCCCAGACTTTTTTATTCTTCTTTATCTAATTGCTGGCTGTGGGAGCATGCCTGCAAGACTGTCGATTTTCTTTTTCTGCTCTAAAATGTACAAATAATCATGAATAACGCTTTACTAACACGATTTCAAATGTCTGATCATAGTTGCTGCGTAATTTTTCATAATCGATTATCGATAATCAGCAAATCGGGCCGCAGCATTAACCAGCGATCCTTGCAAATCGCGTATGATGTATTACAAGCAAATTCCACATGATGGAAAATGAATTTTGTGCCCTTCTGAGAACCATGGCTTTAACCTTTCTGTAGTAAGTTTATTTGTGTGTGTACAGTATGTCCCCAAAAAATACAATCAGATTTTCGCATTGATAACACATAATATGATCAAACTGTCTAAATGCTACTTCAAGGTCTTAAAATATAACATCTTAGCTCTATTTTGCAGAAAACCTCATCCGATTTGGTTAAGCGGTCACATAGAAATGTGGATTGTTGTAAAGCATGTCATGAGTCTGATTCTTCCAAGTTTAGCACTTCGATGATTTTGTGTGTGAATACGATAGACAGAACTTGGAGGGAAGAGATGCCTGACATCCCCTACAAAATTGCTCATTTTTCTTTGACCATTGAATCAAATCGAATGGAGTTTTCTGTAAGATGTTGGCAATGAGTTATAGTTTCATACCCTGAAATTGTATTTGGACTGATTCACCATTCTTAAAGCTATCATTGTGGAGGGTACCGTAGTAGTCTTTTGGGGACATACGGTACGTGTGTGTACGTATGTGTCTTTTTTTTTTCTTTTTAACACAAAGGAAAAAATCATATATCACTAGAGAAATTAAAGTAAAAAACAACAACAACAACAACTTCAGTCTAGAAATCCTAATGACTGGCAATTTAACTGTGTGTGTAGAAACCAAAAACCAAAAACGAAAATATGTTGTACCGTATGTATTGTACTCTATATGTTTTTTTTTTTCATACTAATTTCATTGTGAACATTGGCCTGATATCAAATAAAATTGAAATAAAGAATATCATTAAAAATGTGTGTGTGTATGTGTTTGTGTGTGTGTGTGTGGCAAGATATACTGAAAGAGAAAAACAGATGAGTACTATGTACGTTCTGTGACCAACTCCATGTCATTACTAGTCATCAGTGCTAGTTTCATATCTTCAGTAGATTGTTTTAAGAACACTCGCATACATTCTTACTGTGTGCGACACAATCATGACAGAATCTCTATACACTGATTTTTTTTTTTTGTATGATATCATTCCCACGCAAAGAGGTCACTGTAAAATCAAAAACATGTTTCTCGTCTGCTTGCAGAACTGTCGATTTTTGCTCTGATTTGTACATTTATGTATAAGAAATGTGTGAAAGCACCCCAAGATAGCACGTCTACCGTTGGGTATTAATAATGACGAAAATGCGAAATCTCAACCAAAAAGGTTCACCGGAAGTTTTACAGTTTCAGAGCATATCTGATAGTGGTTGCTACGGAATGTTTTACATTCGATTACATGGATTACAATATATCGGGCCTTAGCGGTACCCATCGCTCGCGAGAGTGAATTGCATGCAGTTTGTTCTGCGTGCGTTTCAACACTACTGACTGGACACGATTAGATCATCACGTAGGCCCTACTAGCAGCGTTCTACGCAACCACTACTGAACGGGGGAGGGCGCTTCCAAAATAAAAGTCGGTATATCGACTTTTATTATTTGACACTTTTAAAGTCAAAATACTGCCCCCAAAAAACAACAACAACAACTCATTATCCCGGTAAATCGCGTCAGCCATGCAGACAAATTTCTCGGTAAAGCTTTCCGATATTTTGCAAGTAAATTCGAATTGGTGATAGATGGATTTTGAGCCCTTACGAAAACTATGTTTTAGCTTTAACATCCGGCTGTAAAAGTGTCACTTGCTTTCCTCTATAGTGTATACAGATAACTTTTGGTATGCAAAATGTGATTCGGCAAAAATCAATGTCCTTTTGGCTATTCATGTAAATTCGCGTCACATGGAAGAGCAGCTGAGTAATACTCTTATCTAAATGTAAAAGAATATGAAATCTTTTTTTTTTCCTGTTTGCATTCCTTTCCATTAGCCGTAGCATTTCGTTTTTAAGCAATAGTCTGCTATATATAAAATAAAATAACAACCAGAAAAGAAGTTATGGCTCGAAAGTGACGGCCAATGCATGGTTGCCCACCCTTGAGCTCCCCGGTCCCTGGTAGCAGTGGTGGTACCCTAAGGCAGAGGCACTTTATTTCTCATTGCTTAGTCCTTCGGAAGGGATTGATTGCAGCAGTTGGTTTCTTAAAAGCTTTTAAATTTCTTCCTCAGTGGCTGTTTGAAATGAGTCCAAATCTTTGTAATACGTCAATGACGCGAACTTACTGAGGGCATGATAAAAAGTTTGGAATTACACTTTGCATACTTCATACTGAATTTGTTTCTAAGCTAGGAAGTAGCATAAGAATCATTAAAAAAAAACGCGACCAATATATGGATATATATATATATACATACACACACAAACACACACACACACACACATATATATATATATATATATATATATATATATATACATACACACACAAACACACACACACACACACACACACACATGTATATATATATATATATATATACAACAAAGCTAAAATAATTTTCGTCAGTGAATTAGATTTCGGGCTGACATGCTAAATTGATTTCAATGATTTTTTTTTCTTTGTTTCTAATTTTGACTTGCAACCTGCTCTTCTCAAGAATTGTAATGAATAAAGTTCGCGTTTTACTGTGAAAGTGTGTGTAGAAACACACGTCAATACCCTTTTGACAATGACATTTCGAATGTATCGATAGACTGTATTCCACACAGACATGGAAACATCTGCGAATCCAAACACATTTTTCACACGTACATACATACATACACACTCAGGAACACATGCACATAGACCCACACCCCGAGATGTACACTCAACTATAGATGAGGGAAATGCTGAGATAACGTTGTGTAATAAGCACGCATTGGTCACTGATTCTTCATACAGGGTTAAACCTGTGTGTAGTCGCTAGCTAGAACTACAACTGGATACCGTCATTAATTTCTGTCAAGGTTGCAGCTATCGATCACACCAGATTCAACACCCGCGCGATCTGCCATAACGGAACTGTGCATGGATCGTCTGCGCACGACTTTCCTGTTTATTTTCTATCGGCTTTGTGCGAGTCCCGGGCACTAGTTTACTGACTCAGACCCGACTCAACTTTTGCTCAATACAGAGTCTTGAATGAGAACAAATCGATACATTTCTCAGAAGTTTGGGTTTAGTCATTGCTTCAGACAAAGACATGCGGATATCCTACGAAGTGAACATAATGAACACTTCAGAAGCGATTGTTTTTAAGAACTTATCGCGAACTCGCCAATCAGCCCTCAATGAAAGTTTGTAAGTGCTGACATTGTAGACTGTTTCCTTTCTTGTTTTGGGGGCGTGTGACCGCGAAAGTCGAATTTCCGGACTTCTCTGTCATCGACGATCAAGGTAGCATCTGCGTGATGTTTTTCATAATTAGATGATAATTGCACTCCAGGATATATAGAAAAAAAAAAGTTGTGTGTGTGTGTGTGTGTGTGTGTGTGTGTGTGTGTGTGTGTGTGTATGTGTAGGGGGTATACATTAAAGAACGAACCATGCAGTTAATGGAGCGCCGATTTTGCAAACTCTTCTCAGTATGCATGTGCTGATGCATAATATTTCCATTCACTGATCATCCGCATCATTTCATACAGCATATGAATATGTGTATTTTCTTACGTCACAGAAGTTGCAAGGGAGAGGGGTAGCTTCGACGAATAAACATCTCCAAGAGGGGCTATGCCACTGTGTTTGATGAAACTTTACGTTCAAGCTATCGATGGCGATATCAAAAGCTTTCTCGACAACCGTATAGATGTATAAACACAGGTTTTCTTTATTTTGTTGAAACGATAATTATATACAAGAATAATCTCAGTGAGGGATGGTCCACTTTACTTTCTAACTGTGTTGATAATTCACTCCAACTCAACTTTAATACTTTGTTTCTCGGAAACTTACAATGGATTAATAATCGCATCAGACGTTTTCACCTCACCCCTAATACCAATTTTAGTTCTCTTTTTTTACGTTGCACACTGCAGGCCACCCATTTAACTGGAATAACATTAACTCATTTCTAAAGGTTCTGAACGCTGCTTTAACTTTGCAAAGTATCTATCAATACCCCCTAGGCAGACGGTAGACTACATCCATCAACGAGGAAGAGGAAATTCAAATCGGTCCTTTAAAATCACGCACATGTAAAACTAAGTTCACTTCCTCACTCCTCATTCATCCTTATCAGCGTCATGTTAGTGAATGAATAAAGTCCACGACAGCCTTTATGCAACGTTTTCGTTATCCGAACTTTAATTACAATTTCTATAGCTTTCTCCTTTTCTTCTACCCTTCTTATCCAAATGTTACTATCCCTGTTCTCTCTGCCTTGTCCTGCACCTCAACTCTGTTCAGTACTATCAAATTGCGTGTCATTTCGGTATTGTCACCTTCCGTAAGGCCTCCTGTACTACAGTACTGGTAACATTTGTTCTGTATTTCCCCTCTCACCTAGAATTACGCAAAGAACTATGTATTTGTTTGATTGCCTGCTTGCTTTCAAGGTGGGCCCACAAATTACCAGTGTTGCCTCTTTGGTTTATCTCCCATATTTCACAGTTTGCATTTGCACTGCATTTAAAAAAAAGTCTGTCATGTAATTCATTTAAAATGTATGTTTCACATTCAAAAGTTTAAAGGGATAGTACAGTTTTGGTGGAGATGAGAATTGGGTTTTTAACTTTTTGCGAGATACCAAGAAAACACTTATGATATAGTACAGAACATACCATTTTAAGAGGAATTCAAAGTTTATTTGACGAAAATCGGCTTTGGAATGACTGAAACATCAAAAAACAAACTAAAACAAAGCGATCGTAATAAAGTGTGTGTCCCACACTTTATTAGAATCGCTCTTTTTTAATATCTCAGCCATTTCAAAACCAATTTTCATCAAATAAACGTTGAATTCCTCATAAAATAATATGCTCTTTCACATTTTATAACAGATTTCTCATTATCTCACCAAAAATGTTAGAAACCTGAAATTAGGTCTCAACCATACCTGTACAATCCCTTTAAATCTGCTCATTTATTTTGTAATAATTCTTGTCAGCGGATCAGCTTAACAGCAACAAGGTGTTCATTATAGCCTAGTATTTTGCAATAACAACTGATACAGTTTGTTACTGCATACAATGGATATGAAATGGATGCTTCCCTGATTGTTGATTGAGAGGCTTCTCTGTCACCTGCATGGTCTATGCAAATTCATTTTTGGTTTGAATATGAGTTCCATAAATACTTCTTACGTCGAGCAACCTTATGCATTTTGTCTCCTTGAATATTATAAGTTTCACTTTTAGGTTTCACTCTCTCTTCTCCTACATCTGTTGAAATTATAGTAGATATGATGAAACAGAAAAATTGGCCACATAAAACATTCTAACACATCGGTACAAACCATTCCCATATTGTTTCAAACTCCGTGAAAAGCGTCAAGATCACTCAACCCACCAGCAGGTAATATGCCCCGCTCCAAATGCTCGCCCTTTGTTTTTGTTTTTGTTTTTTTGTGTGTCAGGTACATATCCAGCAAAAAGGAAGAAATTGTTTTGGGAAAAGTGGTTCATTACCTCAGATGTTATCGTACAGTCAAATTTTGTGTACTCAAGATCATTATAATTTTCTTATTTTTTTATGTTCTCTAGAAGAAGAAAAATGAGAGTAAATTGAAATGAATTTAATTAAATTTAATCTAATTTAATTTAATTTAACTTAACTTAATTTAATTTAACTTAATTTAATTGAGCTGAATTGAATTGAATTGAATTGAACTGAACTGAACTATAGTGATACCATTCCTGTGATAGTAGACAACAGCCTTCAGTTATGAAGTCTATTGTATTCAAATGTTTTATCATGTATTTGTACTCAGGACTCCCCTGGAAAACAGTTGAGAAACTGAGAGGACTACCCTGTTTAAATATGACAGAATAGATAAATCAATAAATAGATATATAGATAGATAAGTAAATATATCTCATACTGCATAAGTGTAAGAGTATTGTCCCGGCCAGATGTAATTCTATAGTTCCTAATAAACACGGAAAACCAAATGCACATATCAATTGTAATCAGTCATTTTGATGACGAATAAATGGAGAAAAAAAAACCGTTGCGATGATATGCATTCATTTACAACAACATAGACGATGACGACAACAACAAAATGATCCTCTTTAATCAATTGCAAATCGACAGAAGAAAACACACTAATATTTTAAAGCAGTAAGTAGACCTACTTACGGTAATAAATTTAAAGATGTCGCCCTTAACACCAGTAATCTTGATTAAAACGCCCCGAAGCGACACTCATTTTGCGGTTATGATGATTTGACAATAGTTAATGCCTCCCTCAACATTCCGGAAGCAGTTCGGAAATAACCTTTCCTTTATTAGATTCGCTAGCATCCGGAGACGTCTTCGACACACTTTCTGCAGCTCGTGCAGCCAACGCCTGAGGTAGGACTAACACAATTTCGCCCCAATTATGAGCAGCAATATAATTTTCTATCAGTGTAAAATGGGGCCTGGTTCAACAAAATATTTCCATGCTCGTATTTACATGATGTGTTTGAGGGAAATAGAAGGTCTATGCTTGGCTATGATCTTATTGTCCATGTAAGAAGAAAAATGTTTTTTAAGTAGCACTGCATGGGTGTAAGAGACTGTATCTTAATATTCGGTTATTCCAGTAATAATCAATGTAATCAAACATATGAATATAACTCTTCAGCGGAAACATACATGTAGAACCTTTAAAGGGATGGTATAGTTTCTTTTGGGATGGGTTAGTGGACTTAAGGTTTCCAACGGTTTTTTTATGATTTTTTTTTTAGATAATGAGAAAACTTTTGTTAAATATGATAGAGCATATAATTTAATTCTAAGAGGTATTGAAAGTTTATTTGATGAAAACTGGCGTTGAAATGGCTAAAAATAGCGAAAACAAAGGTATATCCACTCTTCATAGAGATCACTTTGTCTTAATTTGTTTTGGGATATCTCAGCCAATTTCACCCAAGGCCAGGGATTTGCAAACACAATGTCTAGGGTCCAAATCCTGCCTAGTGTGCTCATCCTCTTTATACAAAATATATTGCCTAAATTGACCTTCCTGACCAAGGTTGTTTAAACGGTTGCATGGCAATATTGGAGTAATTATTTTCCGGTAATTAATTTAATACTGATTAATTTTCCGGTATACCGTGCGCTTAGAGACATCCGTATTAAGCACCTAATAAAATGTATTGTATTATTATTATTATTATTATTATTATTATTATTATTATTATTATTATCATCATCATCATTATTTTTATCATAATTATCATTATCACCATCATCATCGTCATCATTATCATCATCGTCATCATTATTAAAACGGCGAGACCCTCTGATAGCAAAATAATATATAGTGAATAGAAGAATCTTTTAATCCATTAAATCTCAGATACCGTATTATTTCTGTCATCTGGTGTTATGTCCTTTTCCCATAAATTTCATATTTTGCTTTTAGTGTGTCATGAAGTATAACAAAACAATTTAATTTCATTTGAACTCTATTTCGGTCACGTATACGATTGTTTATGTCGGTTTCAGAATATTAAAAAGACTAACAAGTTCGATCTTCTTTTTCTCCAATATCGGATAAGCACTGAGATATAGGGACAAGGTGATGATTTATACATAAGGGATTCTTCCAGCACCCCCCATCCCCCGTAAAAAAAAAAAAAAAAAAAAAAAATGCATGGGGTTGGTGAAGATCATGGCTTCGGAGGCAACACGGTTTTTATTTTTGCCTTGTCGATTAAAAAGACAGAAGCGACTACTTATAAACTATAAGAAATCATTCCTCCTTTTACTTTTTTAGAGTCTTTGAAGTTGTTGTTCTGAAGTTTATTTTGCATCTCAATAGGCTGAACAAAACCGCAAAATAACTCGAAATGATATACTCATTTAATGCAACTCAAACAAAATTTTTAGGTTTGAACAGTATAGCAAACATTAAATATATTATATCATTAAGACCTAGAAAGTGGAAAGACCTTTTTTGAAAGCATGCACAATTTTTTTTTTGTTTTTTTTTTGTTTTTCCTGGCGAGGGCTTCAGCTTATGTAAGCAGAACTAATAAAAAAGTGGAATGAAAGGGACGTAAAATGAGGAAGCAATATTGTGACGCGTAATTGAGAACAGCTCTTGAAAGCACTGCAGAGTCATTAGGACCTGCTCTTGCGAGTTAAGTGATCGTCTGCGTGTTTACTTCCACATCCGTGAAGAATTTCGAAAGGAAGGCGCGAACAAGATACTAGCAGTCAAAAATCAAACATCCACACGATACCAGAACGCCGGTATACACGGCGAAATTTTATCGCAAGAGCACTTAGAGTGCTCATCGGTTTAATGTAAAAGCACTTCTGAACTTCCTTTTTCTGGACCCCTTCTGATATCGTTGGATTGAAAAGGTTATTCTTTTCAGTTATTCTTTTATTTGCCTTCGTTGTTGAAAAATGGATGGTGGAGAACAAATCGTGTGTTTTTTTTTTTTTGTTTTTTTTTTATTCCTCATCGTAAACCTGATTAGAATTGCAAGACAAACCGTCTCGCCGGCACCTAATAAAACAACATTGAGCAAGTTGTTAATTCTTTTTTTTTTTCAGACGAATATTATACAAGAATTGACGATCCTGGTTATTCAAGAACAATGTTGATATTCATGCATGGAAAATGTAACAGTGTTGTAACGCTGAGGTTGACTGGAGAGCAGCCACGGACGCAGTTATACCAGATAGATTCGACGACGAACTTTCTATGTAGTACCTTCATACCCCAAACCTTTTAGCTTGAAAGTGTAGTTGTAGGCGCACACAGATGCACTTTATACGAAGCTGTTAAAACATTGCAGGCTTTTTATGAGGGAAATGAGTAGGTTTACCACTACCGAGAAACATCCATGTCTGAGGCAACAGACTAGACTATTTTGGCGAAAGGCCGAGGGGACTTCATGGCAATTCCACTTAGGAATCCGATGCTTCATGTTTAATCCATAGGAAATAAGTCGCCAGAACAGTGACGCAATCCAATATTTGTAGAGAATATCCATTTCATCTGCATGTCTCACTTGGAGCCATGATGTAGTTGATGTGATAAAGGCCTCAAAGCCAAGAAAAAAGGATAAAAATGAAAATAGCTGGTTAGTCGTGAATGATTTAGGGCTTTACAAAGAACCCACCCACGTTTTGGGGATTTGACGAAAGAAGACAGAAGCACTGAGCCGAGATCATCATAAGCGTCGATTATCTAATAAACTTTTTTTCTTTTGCATTGAAACATATTCGATTACGAAATGCTAGACTACTCTTGATGTATATCACATATATGCATATTCCTAAATAGATCATGCGAGTATACTTATTGCACATGCAGTCACTCAGAAGCTCGCTTATACGCCCCCATCACCCCTAAAACGCACATACACATTATATCTTCATACATGATTTCTCAATCCTCTACTTGTTTTCTTTTTCTTTTTCTTTTTTTTTGGGGGGGGGCATTTTCCATTTACCTATAGTTTTAGAAGTATTTTGCAAATTATAAATACGTGATTCCCTTGTCAACTTTTTTTCGACTTGTCTATAAAGTTGTTTCTGAAGTTAAAGAAATGCGGGTTTTTACGTATATAGGAATCAATTAATCATTCTTTTATGTCCCAGAACAATTCCAATACTGAGATCTTTGACATCCCTACTAATGAACCTCAAGGCAGCACAGTAATAAAGAGGAAGGAAGAATTAGAAGCAAATGAAAAGTCAAAGTTCACTGTTAATTATCATACAATGAGAAAAAAGAAACCAAAATAACAATAGAAACAAATGGAAAATAAGTTTACCAAAACATGAAACTGGCGGACATAACAACCTTAAGCTATAAATCTCCTTTTTCTAAAAGATGATATAAAGGTGACCTTGAAAATGAAATTCCATGTGTCCCTTTGAAGAGAATATGCATTTTCAGATCTAAATATATCAGCGTAATAAAAGTGAAAATAACATGCTTTTTCATGAACAATGTCAGTTGATATTTTATCGACATATGGAATACTATCATTAATCATTATGGTCCAAAACCTTCAATCAAACTTATTCCCAGGGCATATAGCATTCACAAAATGTGATGTGTGATAGCTAAAACAATTACTTCATTTTATAATAATGAAGTAATGATACATGTAGTGTGCTGGACATCAAATCATGTATCCTTCACCTAAATCCACGTTTATTATCCAGGTAATGTTACTATATCATTATTGCGTTTTCCTATTTGAAACGTTGAGGTATGATCAAAAGTAACTTACTTCAAAAAAGACTTGAAGCACTTCAACATTTTAAACTACACATGATAATGACTCTTTAAGTGTGTATATCGGCAAAATAAGCAGTAAAGTATAGAAAGAACACCGTCCATAATATCGTTTGGATTTCAACATTTCATGTACACCGAAGATGGAATGACATGCTACCTTTTTTTATTCCAATCTTTCGTCACTGGTTCAGACAGGAAAGAAAATCGTTAAAATAACGTGATTTGCCCCAAAGCTACTGAGCCAGACAAACTCGATGTGGAAGAGGTGCCTAATGCACTTTAAGCTTTCGTATGTTGGTGAAAATTGCTCGACTAACTCATCACACGTGACGTGGTTTTCACGCATGACTTCGACTAACATTTCCCCGATTTCGTTGGCGAAGACACGCGCCGCATCATTGCGCGCTTTTACCGCTTTGTCTGGCAAGAGGCACGTTCGAGAAAAGTCCCTCCTTCCCGCGTAAAGCACATTGGCTATTAAACACACGCGTTACAAGTGAGTACCCTCACGTATGTGGATTATAAGAAGTAGATTGATGATATCTCCGGTTATTTTTCTTCCCTTGAGAGATAAACTCAGAACTAAGTCACTCATGAAAACATAAGACATTTCTAAAAACGATTTAAGGTTAGGTCGATAAAGTCTAAGCCTTCAAGAAAACATTAAAGGGATAAATCCTAAAGCCAACAAAAACTAATGATGCAAAATAAGGAGGTCTTGTCACTAGTCCGTAACTTTCGTACAAGATTCCTGCCCTCACGCAGATTTTTTGTTTGGTTTGTTTTTTCTTGCTCTTTTTTTTTTACACACACACTCGTTACCATGAGTGCGGAAGGTTACAACATTTCAAGCAACTCAAGCTTTAAAAAAGAATAAGAACGAAATGTCCCTTAACTATCAAGGCTGCTTTGAGGTCTTAAAATCTGAGAAAAAAAAATGATAAGTGAACAAATATGTTTCATGGAACAGGCCAGTCGAACATGCAACTTTTCAAACCTGACAAACTTCTTTACCCCCCCCCCCCCCAAAGCCCGGCACACTACAGTGTGTGTATGCGACAGCGCTTTAAGCGCTATGCTAATCGTAAAGCGCTCAGTGAGCACTCTCACGATCTCAGATTCTCTCTTGATGTTCATTAATAAAACATCAACTGACAATGATCTATTTTAGGCGTTATATAAAACAAACAAGGAAAAGAAGAAATTACGCGGTGCGTAATATATGTCCCCACCGGAAGTAGCATTTTGTAGCAAAATGTACAATACAGTTTCAAAAATAAAGGTCAAAGGTCAAAGAAGTCAAAGGTCAAAATTCTGTGTAGAAGTTTTGAAGCCCTCACCTAGTGCCATCACATAAAGCAAACGGAATCGAAATTGGGTTAGAAATGACGAAGGAGTAGCATTTTGTAGCCAATGTGCAATACAGGTCAAAAATCAAGGTCAAAGGTCAAAGAAGTCAAAGGTCAAAATTCTGTTTAGAAGTTTTGAAGCCCTCACCTAGTGCCATCACATAAAGCAAACGGAATCGAAATCGGGTTAGAAATGGCGAAGGAGTAGCATTTTGTAGCCAATGTACAATATAGGTCAAAAATCAAGGTCAAAGGTCAAAGAAGTCAAAGGTCAAAATTCTGTTTAGAAGTTTTGAAGCCCTCACCTAGTGCCATCACATAAAGCAAACGGAATCGAAATCTGGTTAGAAATGGCGGAGTAGCATTTTGTAGCCAATGTACAATGTTCAAAGCTCCCATGTAGTGCTATCATATAAAGCAAACAGAATCAAAATTGGCTCGTAAATGACAGAGAAGTAGCAAATTGAAGATTTTGATCACACACTGACGCACACACGGACGGACACACGGACGCACGGACACACACACGTACGGAGCCCGTTTCATAGTCCCCTGCTCGAACTCGTTCGGCGGGGACAATAATAAATGTTTTTCATTCGTGCTGTGGACATAATATTTCATTCGGTGAAAGATGAAATGTAGATCATTTCATCTTTCACCTCATGAAAGTCTGTCCATTGCACTCATAAACATTCATTATTTTTATACTATAAGACATATAATAATCCATTTCTCTTTTGAGTATCACGTTTACTTACTTTTCATTCATTTATATGTATTACTGTGCCTAAAGAAATAGTCCTCAGTAAAACCATTACCGAAAGCGTGTAGATGCAAAACCTTTCAAAGAAAATGAAATGCATAAGCAAAGAGGAAAATCTAGTATGTGTGATTCTTGTACCAATGGATCGTAACCATTAAATGATATTTTACAAACGGTAATGACAAACACGTAATTACAATGAAAACAGACATCGTACATGAATAATCACGAGGTTGTTTGCTCATTGTAGATTTACCGCACGTCTTTCATTTCCGCAAGCGTTATTTCTCTTGCTGGTGAGGCGAAGGCGATAACGCATTAATTGACTGGATGAGAATTGCATTTTGCCGTGCAGTTGAAGATTATCCACTCTGAAACACACAATTTTCTGAACTACGTGTCTTCAGTCAAGCACGAAAGATGTCACTAAAGGTCACGCCCTGTCAAAACGTCCCCGTACGCCATTGTACATAATGTTTGGCGTCTCCTTCATGTCTTGTGACTCATAGAAAGTTTCTTTTTTTTCTAACTTTATAATCTAATAATTTTTTATGGCAGCGCTGGCAGTGCCAACATGAGATTCTGAAAAGAAAAATATCTTCGAAAAAAGAGGCAAATCCATTAAAGGACAGAGTCCAAAAGACGCAAAGAAGACATAATACCCTCATATACGGTTCTACGGATCCAGCTCGAAGGCAGTGGCGGTGTACAACCCCAGGGGGCACTTGGACCACTTACTGCAGGTACAGTGCAGCTCTTATTGGATCTTACACTTAATTACGGAAAATCGCCCAACGTCGGGCATCGCGACGAATTAGTCCAGTTCCACAGTCGGGTGTGGATGCTCTTTTGATATTTACCTTTCCTGTGATACGATAACCCGTCGAGTTTGTTCTGTTGGATAGACTAATCTGCATAAAAGATCTCAGCCAGCGAGAAAGAGAAGGCTTGTATAGATTCAAATAAAAGCAAAATATTTGTGCATCTTGCATACTAGTGATATAGATCTCTAATCTACTTGTTCATCATGCAAGAGATCACCAAAGTCGGGGATTTCGGTACTATGTCATACAAATAAGTATTTCATATTAAATGTTCCCAATTTTCTTGCATAGATTTTCTTACCTTTCAATCTTATCACAAATATTTAGGAAGCTCCGATGTCCAAGAATCTTCTCAAGAGGTTGACTGAAAATAAACAAAATTTCAAATAATATTTTTTTTTTTCATGAGGCTGTACCAAACTAAATGACAGGACCGCCTAACATGCATCATTTCTAAGGGTATGGAAGGCCACTAAGGACAATATTAGTTTGCCAAGACTTGCGTCTCGACGTTTTGCGCGCAAACTCATGGGTAGGATCTGGCAGATCAGGACAATGTTGTATGTGTGCATCGCTCTTCGTGCATCATATTATTCGTGATGACCAGTCTACATATCGCGATTGTCTCTATTCAGTATCGACTATCAAGTCGCATGTATCAAGTCACAGTCAGAAGAGACATGTAGTATGCCAGCATTTCGTTTGGCGCTCTAGTTTCATGCTTCTCACTTCCTTTGGACATCAGACCGGCCGGGACTTTGGCGGACCGTTGATTGCAAACAATATCCGTCTGATCTCCGCCCTAACTGCGCGCCCGGATCTTCTGCCGAAGTTGCCATGTTCTTTGATTGTTAAATGTAAGGAACATTCATTTTATCATGTCTTTGATTTATGCATCTACTGAATTTGTCATTTGTTACGACTGTAAATTTCATAGAAAAATTCATTTCATATTAGGTTCTTGGATTCTACTCCTTACAAGCAATGTTTTTACGTAGAGTCCTAATATTTCACATGTATACTCATTCTTTATTTCTTAGTATTCGACAATTTGCACAATTATCGATCTGTTTATGATTTACACGTAAAGTGTGGAATGCTTGACAATAAAAACAACAAGCAAACAAACACACTTCTGCTATGCTAATTTCAAAATAACTTCAGATTATTAGACACATACTGAAAAGATGATTGCACACGAAGGTCTATTAATAGAAGGTATTCAAAAAAAATCAATATACAATTCCTAAGTCTATCTAGTTATGAATGATATAAAGAGATAATTGTAATCGAAGTGTAACAAAAAGATTGTTTAAACATACATATCATCATAGTACCCAACTGTCCAGATTGCTGGTGGTTTTAACCTGTTTTGATTTTATATGTATATATTTTTAACGTGCACATTGATGACCCAGTTAAGCCCTTTGAACCTTTTGGTCTTCCCTTATTTCTTTTCTTTAAACATTGCTTCCACGTTTTCATATTGAAAGGTGAAATCACGTAATATCTATTTATGTTATTAGTTTATTGAATGCATTACAATGATATCTTCGTTTTTATTCTGTTTGAATCTAAAATAAATTCCCGTAATCAGTAATCATATCATAATCATAAAATCAATGTCATGACAATAAAATTGATAATGACCATGACATTGATGATAAACATATCGAAATATTGATAACAATAACATTATATTCTCAATTACGTATTTGTGTAGCTTTCTCAGTGTTAACACTGCGCCCTAAGGAAAGACGTGGTTTTGACCCTATTCTTATCCACTAAGGAGCCAAGAAAAAAAAATCTTGGGTAAAATATCTTACCCGAGGGCGTACAGATTCGAACTAAGGACCTTATGTTTGAAAGCCTAGAATATTTGCAAACATCCAAGTACAAAACGATCACTTGTCCTGAAGTTTTGTTCATCGTGGCTTTCCATATATAAAGCAGTGCCTTCGCTGCCGATATTTTCTGCGTGTTGCTAGACTGCGAGAGATTAATTGAATCAGTTCTTCGCTGATACGTGAGTGGCTTAATTCATTAAAACTCATGACTGATTGCCTTAGAGATTGTCTATCTGATCAGTAGAGTGCGGCTGCTGCGGGAGCCGCAAAATAACTGATTCATCCAGAGTTGGCTGAGGGGTCGGGAAGAAAGCTATAGGAACCATGCAAAAAGGACAAACAATAAGAGTGATAAGATAGAATGTAGCTTCTTTCTTCTCGACAGATATTTGACGAAGCGTCAAATACACAGAAATCCAAGATCTTTGTATGTCTTTGTGCTGTGTGTATATGTGTGTATGTTGTATGTGTAACGGTGTGTGTAATGGTGTATTATGTTATATCTCAAGTCTTGGCAACTCACAATGAAGTAGGCTACTAGTAACAATCCCTCCCCTACTCGCGTTAAAATGTAGATTATGATAATGACTGATAAGCTTGTTTTTAGATCAACAAACAAACAGAAAGTAAATTGAGATATAATTCCAGTTGCATGACTTTCAACGACCAAGAAAGCGGCAGAAGCCTGTAAGCAGGCAAAGTCGATTGAGAACGTGCACTTCATGGAAATGCGATACACACTTTAATTTGGAATCCAAGCAAAGTTATACCCGGGGATTTAGTGTTAATGAAAACAACCCCAGGTCTGTCTGTCTCTTTCTTTCTTTCTTTCTCTCTCTCTCTCTCTCTCCCTCTCTCTCTCTCTCTTTATCCCAGTCTCTCAGTGCCTACCCACACATTTCTATAAAGGGAGGCATAACTGACATTAACCTCATACACAAACGTACGTGTATGCGCGTGTGCGCGTGAGTTTACAGTCATGCACATGGGGATTCCTTGATTTTTCTTAGTCCTTAACTCTCCATTTCTTCGGTAGTTACGTCTCCCATTTCTTCTTTTAATTTCTTCTTCTCAGTGTATTCAATTTTCTCTTGTCTCCTCTCGTTCTTCATCCGTGTCTGTTCAGACTTGTTTGTTTGTTTTGTTTTATCTATATTGTGGGTTTCTTTCTCTCTCCGTTTTTTTTTTTTTTTTTTTTCTGTCTCACCTGTCCCAGGGCAAGAGTGGCTGATCGTGTGCTTTCAGTTTTCACCAGCGCGCAGACGACCGGGCGCTCAAGATGGACTCGGGTGGGAATTGCGCGGAATGTGATTACGGAAAGCATCGGAGCTGAGAGATTTCGTGAGCTCTTTATTCGAACGCACATCCCCCTATCTGTCAATACGTATGCACTGAAAAACAAATACACGGGCAACGAAAGCATATACAAATGAACAACTACCGACTACATTCACATACACGAGCGAGCGCGCGCATACCCAAATTGCTTTCAAAACATCTTTTGAATTCTGAATACTTGTTCTTGAGAATTTGCAGCGAATACTGCCAAGTTCAAGCAAAAGACGCAATTTTGTTCGCAGAATTAGAACAATGTAAAAAAAAAAAATGCAATATTTTACTTAAAACAAGGCAAAGAGAATATCATAATTATTCAAACACTGTTCCGGTCATTTCCGGTCCCGGATCAATAATCTACTGACCTAAAAGTACCAAGGCCCTATTGTTCTCATTTCAGGAATTATGTCAGCTCCACGCTCATAAATCTGTCAGAGAACTTTCTCCTTTAGCCCTTCGATTTTCTCAGGTTATGCACGCGGTGATATCATCCCGTGACCATACTTGCACTTTTCTCCTCTCCATATCACACAGCGGGGTCAAATACAATAATCTTTGGCATATGGCGTGGGATGAATATAAAGGACTGCTTTATATTTTGGGGCTCTTGTCTGGCCGCAAATTCCGGAGATCGTGTCCATTCGAGTATTTTTGGTGGTGACGGGTCACAAGAAAGTAATAACATACCCACCCGCTCAGATCAGTGACTTGGGTGTGTGGCGGATGGACATGGGTAGTATTACATTGGCACTGCCCTGACTTTGCGCAATGACATTTATAGACAACCGTCACCCCTGTGCATTTGCTATTGTTTACAAAACCACGAAATGCTAGTGGATTTCGCAAATATTGGCATTATTTAACCCGTCTAGTACTATGGGATCTTTTTTTTTTTTTCTGCAGAAATAACCATCTTCATGCTGATGATTTAATGACAGTCTTTCAATAAAATAAGCGCCGATTATCAGGGTTTTATCGTAGTAACCCTTATGATTAAAAAAAAAAATCATGAACATGCATGTTCTGGTTGGACTCGTACCAACGATCTCCGATCACTAGACGGACGTCGTATCCATAGACCTGCTGCCGTGCCAGTGATGGTTCTGACCACTTACAATTAGCAGCGTGTCCTGCGTATTTATCAAAATTAGGGAATTTTGCTTCGAGTTGTTTTTATTGCAAACGATTGACAATTTGCTTGATTTGTCAATCAGTTACGATGAAAACAACTCATCGCAAGAATTCAGTAAATTGAATAATTATCATCGTGTCCTCATTGAGCATCTCAGGCAACTCTGCATTTTCCTGCATTTCCCATATCATCGAAAAGTAGATGGAACTGGTCAAAAATAAAACTACACGAAATTCGTATTTTCTACAAGTAAGTAAGTACAAGTGAGTAAGTAATGAAAGTATTTTCTACAAGAAAATACTTTCATTTGAGACGGAAGCATTCAACCGTAATCTTAAGATGTGTTGCAAATTTGAGGATCATTGAACATTTAGCGATATTATGAAGAGTGTTTTAATAGTAAATCTGCAACTGGAGAAACGATGCTAATAATCCAAAATATGCTCCAAAAGGGTAAATGAAAGAGATTTTTTATCGTTGTTTTTAGCTTAAAAATGCAAAAAAAAAAAAGAAAATACTTTAAAAATAACATAAAACAGCAGAAAGATGACTTCCTGGGCTTCAATATAGGGAATAGATTGGAATATATGCATATACACCATTCCTTCGTCTATACATATGAAAATAAAATATGGAGAGAAGAGATTGTAATGCATTGTTAAAGCGTACTACATCTGTAATGGTTGCACCAGATTTCCAACGCGCCACGCGTATTCTCTTCGTGGTTTCGAATAACCCTGAAGAAATTACCAAAAGATATTAACAACCTTCAAAAATTAAAAAACCTTCAATGCTGCTTTGCTGCCTGTTATGCAAACACACTCAAACACACACAGTTGCACACACTCGTTTGCATATAATGTAAGGAATGAAAGGGCTATGTACACCCTGTCTAAATAAATGGAATAATTAAAAATAAATAAATAATTGTATGTATGATACATATACGTACACTCTTAAAACATCCGGGTCAGAACTGACCCGGAACTGGGTCCGTTGGGTTCACACACCGTTCCGGGTCAGAAATGACAAGGAATGGGGTCAGATATGACCCATTCAGAGTCATGAATCGGGTCAGGGTGACCCCATTCGGGGTCTTCATGACCAAATTCCAAGTCATTTTTTACCCAGAACGGTGTGTGACTCAGTTCCGGGTCAGTTCTGACTCGGATTTTTTTAGAGTGTAGAGTGATGCCGTAGCTTTAAATCAAGACATTGTGCATAATAATTTGGAAGCACAGATTTACCTCACATCTATATGTAGTTCTATATGAATCTAACGGCACTGACACGTTGAAATAATGCTTCGAGAGGTTACGACACATGCGTATCTTGAACAGCCCCTTTAATGCGAACGCTGAGGATAAAGGGCGCCTTTTACTGGAAACAATGATGGGAAGATTAAGCATTTTGAATATCAAGCTTTATTCCCGTGACCTTTACTCCACGCGAATAAAAAAAGAAAGAAAGAAAGAAGCAGTTGAGTTTTGCATCTTCTCGTTTATGCTTTTTGGTCTTTTTCCATTCTTATCAGTAGGCCTAATATCATAGTGTTTCAACATACTTTCTATTCGCCTTGACCTTTTGCCTGATATTTTCTATCAGGGTATACCTAGAGTATTGTTTTGAAATGTTCAATTTGGCAGATATTTTCGGTTTGGAAGATTCGTAGCACATGATTTACTATTCCAAAGACAATGGAATTCAAAAGATAACAAAGAGAAGGGTACTCCTATATTGAGTTAGGTTGTCGCCATCATAAAGTCATGTCGGTTTTGAAAATTGAGAATGAGTTGTGAAATAAGGCAAAATGTTCGGAGGTATTTCGACTGTTAGAAATTATGTCGTTACCTCCAAAGTTGTGATAAGCCTAATAGTATTTGTCTGAGCATGCTATACATACAAATTGTATAATCAAGTAGTTGGTCGGCATTTACACCTGTTCTTGAGTGTTACTCTCTAAAAAAAAAAAAAAAATTGAGTGAAAACATTCATTCTTAAAAAGTGATTCAATTCAAATATTCACTCCGAAATCTTCGAGTGATCCCTGAGGTCACTTTCACTCAAAATTCACTCCAATTTCACTCTAAATTCACTTTTTTTTGTATTCACTCTTTTAAGAGTGAATATTTTCACTCGATTTTTTTTTAAAGAGTACGGTTCTTATCAATCATGGTTTCTGCTTCTTTCTTTTTCATGAAAATTATACTGTGAAACTGCAATAGTGGGATTAATATTATAATAAAATTTACACCAAACATGAACAAAAATCCAATGTTGTTGCGCGTACAGTATATCACAATATACTCATTATACCCAGCAGGCGCACGGTATTTGTCGGGTGTTGTGATAAAATACTATCATGGTGACACTCAGAAAAAAGAAATGCGAAAAAAAAATAGGAAAAAGGTCGAAAAAGAATATATATGATCCACATGGTGATTATGATAAATCTTTCAGATTTTCAAACGCAGACAGACAAATCAACAATCAATAGATGAAGCATACAGCAAGGAAAAAAATGTGCGCTTTCCAGGGATTGATTGTCAATACTTATAGACTATAAAGCGTTTCTCTATCAACTAAAGCTTGATTGAATTCATGCTATCGCCATGACCGTTGTGAGGAATTTGGAACTTTTTACTGTTTCTTTATTTTTTTTTTCATGCAACGACTCTTTATTCTTTCACATTCCGAGGTTTTATGGAGCACTATTTCGCATACGTTTCACGGTAGCCGCCATGCTCGTTGCATTCCATCTTTACACAGTGGTTCCATGATATATACTCCTGCGACAATATTGCTCGAATGAAATATCTGCACCCTATTAAAGAGCCAGACATGAAATTCACCCACAAATGTCATCATAACCCTAATCCTGATCAAATCAAATTAAACCTAAAGCCCTACCACAACCCTAACCCTAAGCCTAACCCCATAAGTCCTTGGAGAAAATAAGACCGGAGCAATGATTGTCGCAGGAGCAAATGTCGTGTCACCATACACAGCAGAAGACGAGGTCTTCGCCATACAGACATGATAGAAGATATTCCTACAGCGTTCTATCTGTCGCCCACGGCCTCAATCACGCCTAGATCGGTTCAGATTGCAAAGAGATTAGTTTGTTCGCAAGCATTTAGATTTCTGTAAGCGTTGACAAAAGAAATTATTTGCTCAGGGCAAAAGAGAGGTGATTTTCTTGAATCTCAGTGCACAATTATACGAACGCAATCAGAATTTTATGGAGCGAGGAAGCCACTTACAATGTACAAATCAAGGGACTTGAACCTGACTTTTGGTTGGCGCTGACCGGATAAAATGTCAAAGGAAATGGTATACTGTAAATGTATTTTATTCCCGAAACATGGACAAGAATCTGTTTTATCTTTCTCATTTTCCTCTCTTGGACAGCAGTTCCACTCATAAAACTAAATATTAAAGAACATTAACCTTATGGTCAAAGTAACATGTAAACATATGAGTATCTATATTTTGACCGCAAATTATTACCACAATGACAACCAAAATGAAAGCAGGATCTTGTATCGCAAACAACAGTCACAAATTGATATCATTCACTTTATATCCGGAGGCCATTGTGTTCCGTCAACATTGAATTGAATTTAATGTTCTGGAATCATGGCGAAAATGAATCATTGTGTTCGATGTTATTGATAAGCATCGCGGGATATGACATCATTGTAACGGAAACAATATAAGCTCAAGATTGTGAGGTATGGAATTAAATCTGACCTTTAAGCGCATTAAGGACCAATGAGACACTTTGGTTCTTCATGCAACATTTGAAGAAACTCTTAGAAAAGTGGAGTTCTTGCAGAAGAGTTCTTCTACCGCCGAAAGCAAAAATCGAACGCCTTAATATTCAAATTGTAATGGTTATCACCACGTCATACACAGTGGCACATAGTACACCCTTACAACTTTTCACTCAGTAACACTGTTTTATTTCAAGAAATTTCATGCAATTTCGAACTAGATTCACATTCCCTTGAAAATCTCGTAACAATGAGGGAAATGAGACAATGATGATCACTGATAATTACTATATGCCATAAAGAATAAGAATTGGTGTCATCATTTAGGACTTATTGTTGTTGGTGACCATTTTCCTGCATAGAATTTAAAAAAAAAGAGGTATTTCTAAATATAAACTGAGATATCTTTAATAATCAACACTTTATGTTTCACTAACTCTAATCTTATGAAATGATGTTAACAATGAAATTGATTGACTTTTTAAGGGAGTATATTCTTTTCTTACTCGTAGGAGGTTTGTTCCCAAATTGTTGTTAAAAAAACACCTTAAAACTGCTAACGCCATATACGTTTGTCTTAAAATCAATGGGTAATATTCACACTTTTTACTTCATTCCATACCAAAAGGAAGTTGTAACAATTGCGTGATTGCCAAGATGTAGCGTCACAGCGTTGCCTCAGGATGTTTACATTAGTTTAAACATTTGAATCTAGCTACATATTTTTCTCCAATTTTCTTTCTTTGCTGTAGAATTTACCAAATGTCTTCACATTTTCTTTGGCGGCAGGACACAGGAGGTAAGGTGAAACATATAATAATGTCATCTCAGTATCATCGTACATCTTCGTATCTCATGGATATGTAAGAAAATAGTTGAAAACAGTTGAAATCTATTCACGGAGATATTATCAGGTGAATTTCATTTAATCTGAAACAGGAGAGACGTGACTGACAAGAGGCGTTTTACATTTTTTAAGCATGACAAAAGTTGAAAAAATTGGATTTTATTTCTAAAACATACCTTGTATTTGGTATATTCGTATAACATTCAATTGCGCTTAAGGGGATTTTGTTCTGAGTTCCTCAGACCTTGTTATTTTGTTTCATACTCCGTCTATCTTTCTTCACTTTTCTTTGCACGAGTACCTGTAATTCTGTGCTGATTTGGCCACCAGTATGAGAGCAGTTGTTCAACTCTCCTTATCTCCCGCTAACGTAACTTTTACTTCGTTACCACTAGTAATATTGGCACTAACCGGATATTGACACGTGATGGGGGGGGGGGGGTAGACGGGGTCGTTCTGGCGTTTGGGCGTTCATTCGAGTGTGAAGAGGCGCAAAAGAAGCCGCCAAGGCAACACATTTGCAAATCTCGTCAGGCCAGGCCGCTTTCAAAAAGACAACCACATTACCCAGATTTATATCACATCCTGTCTGGTCTGTATATCCAGCGGATGTGATCGCCAGATTAACTTCGTGGAAAAGGGAAAGAACACTCTGTCATCACTAACTTGTCTTCGTAAAAGTCTCGGATAGCGATCTCTTACATTTAGAAAGAACTTCGAAATCCATGGATCATATAATCAATCAATGTGACTGATGAGAATTTGAAATTCGTCAAACTTTTCTGACTATCAAAAGCTTTGTGATGATGTTCAAATGGATGACGAAACACTCAACTTTTCGTATCTTCCTTTCCACATAGCATCGGAGATGTTGCTGGTAGCAGGGCTGACTATGCAGCTGAGAATCCTCAAACCGAAAGCATAATTATCATTATTTAATGCTTAAGTATATACACAAGTGTACTAGCTAATGCTCCGACTAAGAGAAACAGAATGCAAAAAAAACAAAACAAAAGCTGTTTGATTCCACACAGTGGGTTGATACTTTTGAAGCCATATATCTTTCTGACTATGCCCATCTTGGCCAGGTGATTAAATGGACACATAACCATGCTCGGGCGACGAAAATGGCAAAACACTCTACTGGCCTGCCGAGAATTAAGCTTGACTTCACTGCCACGCAACTTTTAGGCACCAATGCACTGATCGCATTTGAATGTTTTACTCCTTGTATACAGTACGTCCCTCTTTAACAAGTTTGAGAAAACAGCAGCAGCAGCAACAACAGCAACAACAACAACAACAACAATAACAACAACTCCACATTCAAGACTCGAGGCCAAGGCTAAAACATGAACGTTCCTGTTTTCCCCTTTCACCATTATACCACTTTCCTCAATTACCCAAATACAATCTTCAGCGTGGCTGTAAGCATAAATGTGTATTTCCCCTCTGTGTAAGAACTCATTTGATTAGCTACGTGAGATTGGTATCTAGCTCTCTAAGGTTTAATACACACGATTGAAAACTATAGGTGATGATTAAACAAACACACCTATACACAGACACTTACGCACGCACGCACACACACAAATACACACACTTACACATTCTTATTCAAACATTACTCAATTTACTGCAAGTCATCTTCGGTGTATTATTCACTAAATAATGCACATCCCAGACAGTCCCACAAAAGCAGTCTAGATTGAACACATAAACACACACACATACTGACATCACTTGGCTTAATACCGCACAACAATAGTTGTACATTGTCCAGAATGCATGAATTGCATCTTTAAAATGTTATTGCGATCTTCTGCTCAGCACTTAAAATTAGCTTAATAAGCGGAGGAAGATAAAGAAAATGTGTGATGAGTAATCGATTTACTCAATAATGTAATGAACTTAATGTATCTCCATAAATCAACCATTTGTAAAGTGTGACTTGATGTGATTGAAAATGACAATAAAACAGAAATCTCCTGAATATTGAGTTTCCAGATACGTCAGGATGTGATGTGAACTCATTAGAATACACTCCTTACCTTACACGACGGGGATAATGAAGTGTTTCTAAGCAATTACCATCTTAATCTATAGGCCTATCTGTATTCTCCTCCGAAGAAACTGACTATAACTGGAACAGATGTCTTGCCTTTGAAGCTCACTCCCACTGCAGAAAAAGGGGGTTCGACCCTGAGACCCCAAGATTGTGGAACTGTGATTTGGACTTTTTTTTTCGTTTATCCTTTTCTTTTCTTTCTTTTTTTTTTTTTTGCGTGATCAACTGTGTGTGTTTGCTTGTACTGTTGTCTTGTCACCATGTTATCCTGGTAGACAAATGGCTCAGTGAATATTGTCTGTGCCGTAAAATTTATCTCATTTCAAGTTTGTATGTCCTCTTTATAATATTATGCATTAAACCTTTATTTTTTTTTAAAAGTACTCTATCCAATATGTATGTGTGTCCTTTTTTTTTTTACATTTCACCTGCAACATATTATACCAGGTTAAAATGATCTAATTGTAAATGGATAAATTAGGGTATATATTACATTGGTATACTGTTTCACGAGTGATCTATATCAAACAAGCTCCACTTTCCACCAGATCACTCTTATCCGTTGCTATGTACTTACAATTTGCAACCATTGAAAAGTATGCATAGTTTCTATTCATTCGATCATATTTTGTATTAAATCTTAAATGATTTGTATTTCTTACAAACTATTAATGACGTTTTCCCTTTTGTTGGATAGTGATAAAGCACAATTGAATTGAAATGAATTGAACTGAATTGAAATGAATTTGATTGAACTGAGAGTCCGCGGTGTTGGCATCGTAGCTCCGTTCAACTGACAAGCTGTCGGTAGCTTCTCATAATTAACATCGTATTATCGCTTTGGCGCCCTCTCACTCTACTTTAACGAAATTCGTGGGTAATGGCTGTCATTACGCTTATTGCGAAGGCGTGATCAAGGCAGCATAGACTCGAGTACCAACGACTTGAATTTTCACCTCCAATCGCAAACGCGAAATTGTAGTCACGAAGTAATTCTTCACGACGAATATGGAAGATTATTGACTGTATTGTCACCTATCGTATGAAATGTTTAATGAATAATCTTGGTGATACGTACCGAGAGCTAATGATTAATTTCAATCATGCATCTAATGTCAATAAATCATTTTTAGACTGCTTTTTACCACTGCAATAATCTTGAAACAGCGTGATCCACTCTGCTCAAAACATACTTCGTAATATTCACTTTCTCAGGCACTCTGTTTTGCACTTTTTCATCTATCAATTTCATTACGTTTACCTTCCTAATTTTCATCTTGATAGAGTATAAAGCTCACTATTGTGTGATGAAGAAAATGCAATATAGAGAAATCAATTTGATATTGTTTTCTTTCGAGACCGACAGCGTAGCCAAGGTCTGCTTTTGAAAACCGTCTCCTACAGTTTTTTCTTTTGTTTTCGGTTGAACAGATGCAACTAATCTGTCAGTATATTCTACAATGTATCTTAGAATCCGATAGATTAAGTTACAAATCATGAATTCATATTATCATTGCCTTATCATTTTGTTAATTCACATCACTTTGGTTCTCATTTCATCGCGATATTTGAGTTCATGTTTTTCGAATAACAACGCGAAAACAACATAGCATAGTTTTAACATTACTGGGGGCACTGTGTTCTAGTGAATAAGACTCCTGACTTTCGAACGGGGGTCCTAAGTTCGAGTCCTGCTTAGTGCTTACGTCCTCTGACGAGATGTTATTATCAATGATGTCCCTTTTCAACCTATAGGTGGGTACCTTGCAATGCTGGGGGTAATAATAAATGGACCTTCTGCAAGAGCAGTGCTACGAACACTCAGGGCTAACGTGAAGGCAACCCTTGGCAAATAAAACCGTTGCAATGTAATAATAATAATAATAATAATAATAATAATAATAATAATAATAATAATAATAACAATAACAATAATAATAATGATAATAATAATAACAACAACAACAATAATGGTAATAATAACATTAGTAATAGTAGTAATAGTAATAATAATAATTATTATTATTTTTTTTATTATTATTATCATTATTATCATTATCATTATCATATCATATTCGAGCGATTACTATTCTATCTATTTTTTTTAACTTTACAATAATCATTCTAACCAATGACATAAGGCATGTAACCACAAATACACACCGTTTTAAGAGAGTCGGTGGATAGGTTTGGAAAGCCCTGCACTGAAACAAAATTTTCCCGATGATGAACCCGTTTATAAACACATTTCAATGATAAAAAGTGAAACACATTATTGTGATTTCATCCATCTCATAGATCGAACGGGCGGACGAAAGCTCCGACTGTGATCGTTGTCTGTTTGTTTCGTTATAATTCTCATTATCTGATCAACTGAACGCGCATGCAGCTGATTGATATAATAGAACCAGCAAGGCGGAGGAAGCTCCCAAACACTGAAATTTTGCATGTTTAAAGTGGAGATTTTTATCACTTCCAGACAGGTTGTTGGACATGATTCTTCCAGGTAGCGGAAACTGCTGCCACATTGCCAATATTTGTTCTCCTTTTTGCTACCTATTTGGCAGGAGGAGGGGAGGAGCAGGAAGAGAAGAAGGAAGAGTAGAGAGGGAGTAACAAGACGAGGAGAAGGAAGAGGAGTAGGAGGAGGAATAAGAGGAGGGAACGAGGAATACGAGCAAAAAGAGGACGAAAAGGAAGATGAGAATGATTACCAGGAGGAGGAAAAGGAGGAGGAAAAGGAAGAAAAGAAAGATAACCAGGAGTGGGAAAAAGAGGAGAAGGAGGAGTTAGACAAGACCTTTGCAACAGTCTCCGTCATTTCCTCCCCAACGGAGGCGGGATGGACAGACAAAAAAAAAATACTCCAAAACGTCTGCACGCTGTATCACAGCCGCCCTCAAGCTTGGACGGAGTAATGAATCGGGTCCGTCGAGACGCAGCCCCCCACGCAAAACGTTGCCGGGTCACTGCACAATAAAGTAAACAAAACTTCCACTCGGCCGTCTCAGATCATAATTTCCTAAATTACAATGACCGATACTCAGGCCATATCCCATTCAGTGGCGTTCAAACCTCTCAGGGCTGTCATCTTCTCAAAGTGTCGTTGATACTGTCAGTGATTGCGTGCAGGTCAGTTGCCAGTGTTAAAAATTAGATTTATGCCAACTTTGCCAATCTGTCGTTTGTTATAGGTCTTTCATTTCTCCGCGAGATAAATACGACGTCCGCTGAGGGAGAATCCTCAATGTATACTCTACGCAAAACTCGAGTAGAGATTCACAAGAGATGAATGTTTCAAGTGGAAAACAAATAAGATAGATAAAGAGAAAAAGCGAACGTCTTTATTTTCTTTCACTAATGGGTGCTCATATTCAAAGATCATCCAAATCATACAGAAAGAAATTGACAACTTTGGAGAGGAATGCAATGACTTGTATTCGATGGAGAGAAGAATGATTTGGCTTAAAGAGATGAGCGCTAAAACAGAGTCCTGCAGCAGGAGGACGTCGAGTTATTCACCAAAAATTCGCCAACTTCGTTATTCACCTTCAAGAAATAAAAACACTGGAGATCATCAAATTTTCTCATTTGAAAGAACTCAAATTAATATGACATTTCGTTGACAAGCCGCGTTAGAGTTTCCAAACAGCTGGTATCTCTAGGCCAAGGTAATCATCTCTCTATAAGACAGCTCTGTGGTTGTCTGCTACGAAGCTCACATGCCGAATGTCTCTTTAATAGCTCATGTCTCTCATTCTGTCGGACTGTCAGAATGTAGCTTACGGTGATCGGTATGTCGAAAATGGGGACGTAAGCGCGATTGGGTAGGTGAGGGCGGTGAGCAAATTTTGTGGCTGTTTATAGCTGGGGGAATGTTACAAGCCCGGCAGACGCGGCAGTTGTCAACACTCGAAGAAGATGGCTCCGCAAGCCCCCCTCAATACGTGCTTTCGCAAAGACCATTAACCCTCTAGCTTTCATGGGCAACTAAAGTTGCATTGCCTGTCAGTGATCTTTCAAAACTGCTGCTCACAGATGGTTAAGTTGCAGGATGCATATAGTCCAGGGCACCTCGTGGCCAGACAAAACTCATTAAAGTTCCCCGACTGGTGTGTTTGCCTTTCGGAGGAAAAACGTGTCACTTGGAAGAGTTAAACATTTGCCGCGATACCGGCCAAACTGATGGAGAATAATGATAACACTTCAGTCTACCCAGGCGCGCCTACAGAGCGATTTTTGAACGCGAAACTGTATCGAATGCCTTCCGGACCTTCATCAGAAGCAACATTAGGTGATAGATTTGGTTCGTAGATTCCAAGCGTGTTTTCAAGATGTTGAATTCAGCTTTTAACATAACAAGATCTTTGGCATTAATTTTGCATCGTAAAGTATAGTTTTGAATACCGCCTTCAAACCCCAAACCAGATGATTATATTGTATTGTGATTGTATATAGGCCCGTGTGACCCTGTATCATGAAACCTTTAAAAAGTCGCCAAACATCGATTTTCAGCTGAGTGTTGATTTAAAAGAGCAAAAGAGCAGAATCTAAGTTTTAAAATGACATATGATTCAATACAAATGGATTTTCCAAACTCATCTAAATAATGGAAAGATAGTACACACTCTTGGAAAATGTGTACTGGAAAAAGAGTGTGCATAAAAATAGAGTGTGTAATTCACCCCGCTGTGCTCCCTGCAATGAATGAAACATGAACAGGATATAAAACTCCGTGGCAATAACTATGAAGACATAATTAAACTAAACTGACAGTTTGCACATCATTAAAAGTATATCTTATTCATGACTGATTCTTATTAACTTCCAACGCAAGAGTATCATCCTTTCAAAAGTTATTAGAGTTGAAAGTGAAAGTGTTTGAAGGGTTTCTAGTGCTCCAAATCCGCAAATCTTAGAAAGTCTACGTCAGACCGAAACAGAGTGTTCTAGGAAAAAAAAGTGCAGACAAGACAATGTCCCATTCGTTTTATGATACCAAACTTACTCTTTTAGAAAACATACAAAGCTAAAATTTGACTAGAATTCAGGTCGTGCGACTTTTTGTGGGTTTTGTTGTGATGCACGGTCACATATAGTACGTATATATGTGTGTGTGTGTGTGTGTGTGTGTGTGTGTGTGTGTGTGAGTGTGTGTGTGTGTGTGTGTGTGCGTGCGTGTGTGTGTGTGTGTGTGTGCGTGCGTGTGTGTGTGTGTGTGTGATGAGTGTCCGCATTCAGACAATGTGACACCGACACATACATGTATCACAATATCACGTTACCTACAATCCCTTTCCTTCAAATGTCCGATCATTTAAAGATAAAATTACGAAATGAACCGTTCAATTTAATTCATTCATTTCCATTCATTTATTTTTTTCCATGATGCTAGTCGTTGTATGTTTTGTTAACTTGCTTGCTACGAAAAGTTTAATATCACTGAGATGAGACTACACTATTGATACGGCCTCAGCGCTGCTAGGAGTTCAAATAAGGAACCAATTATCTCGGGGTGTATTGGTTGCTGAAATTGGACATTGCTTGGGCACACCAACGGCGTGACATTAACACCCGTAAAGGTCTACTTCAAGGTCTCCCACACGGTCGAGTGGTCAATTTGGACATACCAAACCGATATCTGATGCTGCATCTACGCCCAGCACGTCTTGTTTGACCGCTTGGTGTAAAGACTGCCCAATGGAGGCACGTGTCCTCACCAAACGGTTATCGAGCCGGAGTGCTTTTTAATATTTCAGGGCGACAGTGCCCAGCACGCACTGAGGATTATTATGGCGCCCCGGTCCAACTTTAAATCAGTATATGCGCACAAGCACGAACACGCATCAATTCTATCAATCCTTTTTAATGGTACAGTTGTATTATGCGTATTTGAACAGCTGAATGGAATTAAACATCTTTTTATGAATATTGCGATTGTTTTCTAGTATCGGGTATGTGGACAAGTGAATTGTCTTTAAACTGTGACCAAACAGTGGCACTGACAATTACTGTGTGCACTTTAAAGAGACTCAGTTTACTACGTAATATCTAAAATTGGTTCATTAACATTTTGAGGCAGGAATAGGAAGTTAAACCAGTTGCTACCAATTTCATTTCAAAAAACCCGAAAAGCCTACTGCATCAATACAATATCTTTACAGTCAATTAGCAATACTGAATTGTTGAAAGTGACGTAAACATCCACGACTCGCCAGTTCCACTGACAACCCCCCCCCCCAAAAAAAAGGGGGGGTTTGGGGAGAGAATGTTCTAGCACTTCCTGCGAACTGTATTGAGACTGAAGATTAAGAGACAAATGTGAGGTGCTACATACAGCAGAATATGTTACTCTCAGCCGATATGCTGGTGAGTGTCTATGTATTATCACAGAACATGTCTATTCTGTATACAGCGGGCATACAGACGTACAGGTTGTTGGTAGAATCGTCTCTTCTCCGGCACGACGTAACTTCCCTTTAGTAAAAAGACTGGACTAGCCTTCCCCTTTCGATAAATCTGAAATGTTACTCTCCGTCATGGATCCAACATCAATTGTGACACTATACATGCCTATTCGAGGGAATTATAGCGTTCGATCTGGAGAGGAAATAGGTGGGCAGGGCTATTTCTCTTTGCACCGTGGCGGATGCCACACTCTTAAACCAATTTCTCTGGTCAGATTCACTCAGTCTTGATGAGGTCTTTCAGCGACTCCTATCCCCGTATAAACTTCTCCTCAAGGTGTGACATCTGTATGACCTCCTATTCCTTGCATTTGTAGATACTGGAATAACCGCTATGTCCCAGGTTCACCGCCCATGCAGTCGTGAGCTGTGCTAAGTACATTCAGAAGATACAGTTTCTTTCTATCCCATGCCCCTTTTCAACATTTTTCTCTTATCTCTCCCTTTCTCTCTCCCTCGTTCCTTCTCTCCTTCTCTGTCTGTCTGTCTGTCTCTCTTGTTATCTACAATGGTTAATATATCTAATGCATGCATGCATATAATATATATCAGCATAATTAATATAGTCATATATACAGTAAATGTATATATATATATATATATATATATATATATATATGACTTTATGTATGTATAAATGTATATGTTTGTATACATGTATGTATGTATGTATGTATGTATGTATGTATGTATGTACGTATGTATGTACGTATCTACTCGTTCTATCTTTTCAGCTACTTACATCTATCCTATATCGACTAGTCATTCTCTCTCACCTCCTTCAATCTTTCCCTCTTCCTCCTATCGGTTTCTCTCCTATTTCCAGCATTCACCCTTGATTTTTTTTTGTCTTACCCTGTTTTTTTTTCTCTTTACCTGTATAACCACGCTCATCTATCAGTACAACAGCATAATACCCTGGTGCTGTATTCCGACCCTCGTCTTATCCTTGTGGCGATGGGCTCCGTTCGCGGCGAGAGAAAATACACCTTCTCGCTTACAGTCGGAACAATACCCTACCTTTCGCGCGTCGACAATGGGTCTTTAAGAATGGCGGTGTAGTGTTTCGTCCCTTCATCGGGCTGAAAACCGGGAGGGAGATCGAGTACAAGGCTGCTGCAGCTAAACAGGAGTCGTGTAAACATTAGCGCGACCGTGACACTGTGAGGACAGCAGACGTCATCGATAACCGGTCAGCAGCTCAATACCGGATATGTGTTACTTACAAAAGGAAAGAAACCAGTCTAATCTTATCGAGAAAATGTTACATTGAGGGACAAGAAAGTGAAAGACAGAGAGGGGGGGGGGGGGGATAGAGTTGGAAAAAGGATCGACGGACTGAGAAGAATAGCAGTGTATTCGTATGTGTTTGCATGATTATACTCCCACACATCAACCCAAAAGACGTAGGCTCAATCAATTCATTCGTAATGCGAACGCTTTTTACACTTTGTTTTAACATTTCTCATGTCATCGATGCCTTCCTTATGTAAACGTACTCTCCTTTCATATCAAGCTGGAATATATTGGGAAAAAATCGACATTAGGAATATTTTGGCGAATCAAAAATAAAATCAGTTGTCTGTGAAACAAGAAGCTATACGCCATTATTTCTTTGTCACTCCAAATGGCTGTGAATGATTGACTGGCATGTATACAATGATAGTACTCAGGGAAGTAATTATGACAACAACTAACTAAATCTATCATCATTATCTAATATATCACATTTATATACATAATACATCTATAATGAGATGATGATGATGATGATGATGATGATGATGATGATGATGATGATGATGATGATGGTGGTGGTGGTGGTGGTGGTGATTCTAAGCCTTGCTGAATTTGCATTTACGATCCTTTAAATCTAGTTGTCTTCTTAAAATCTGTAAAAAAAAGAAAACAGAAAAGAAAATTGTATAGTTGATAACGTTTTCATCAATTTTGGCACGATACTTAGTAGTATAGTAAACATGTGGAAGGCTTCCCGATTTTGAACTTTATCTACGTTTTGATGTTCTTCATAATTCGCACACTTCAATGCAATGTGTCATAATACATTGCGCTAACCGCTGTTTGTGGTTTCATTTTCTTTTTACACCATATTACCTGGTCGGTGTGCGTTGGATGAAAAGCAATAGCGGAAATGAAAGAAAGAGAGTAAGAATGAGCAAAGAGAGACTGGATAGGAGAAGAAGGAGTAAAAAGAGAAGGTATATACATATATTGAAGTGTTATACAGGAAAATTGAGATGCAGGCTGGAAGAGGGAGGGGAGGTCAGATTAGAGAGAGGGAAATATAGGAGAGTTCATAGGATGAGAATACCCCATTGAGGCCGGGTAGAGTTTGGTCAAACTTACTTGGCCTAATTGGGAGATGTATAGACGTGACTTAAGGCATCCCCTCCAGGGGAACAAGTGCCCATCTATGGTGTACTCTGGCAACTTGCTCATTGTTATTGCAAACACCGTGGGCAATGGAGGGACTGTGTGTGGACGATGAATTCTACGGCCATTGACAATGTCAAACGGAGTAATCGCAGTGGTACGTTTCGTTGTGTCAACACCACATGCTATCGCCTGCCTTGCTGTATTAAGCCTCAAGACGTAGATTTGGTTCCACAATCAAGCAACTGGCCTATATCCATTCAAGAGGATTTGCTTATGTTTTTGTCTCCTATCGGAGTGATAGCATTTACCGGGTTTATAGTCCAGCCATCCCCTCCAATCTACTCAATCACTGTGATACCAAGCTGTCTGTTGATGGTGAGCTTTAAACGAGAGGGGCGGGAAAATGATTCCTAAGTTTTCGTGATTTCACTTGACAACATCGCCCGTCTCCCGCACCAATGCGGAGTGTGCGTGCGGGAAGCACCGCTCTGAAAGAAACTGCGCCCGGTCTGCGGACAGTTATCGACGGACGTCACTTCTCTCGCAGACAACACGCGCACTCACAACTATGTTTTTGATCGAAAGAGGTGAAAGTCTCGTGTGAGCGGTTTGGTTTTAATTCGCGCTTTGCCGTCGTGTGTTTCGGACAACGTGCCGGTGCCGAACTTTTTAGCGGCGTTAGATATGAACACCTACAAACCGAATTCGTGTTTCCCTACCTGTGACGTTTTAGCCTCGCGAAGAGCAAAGACGAGCAGGCTTGGTGTTTTATGCTGTTTTACTTTCTTCTGCCAAGACTTTTCATGGAATTTTATTGAACGTGTTTCCGCATACCGACCATCAGAGTGGGCTCGAGTTCCTGCATAGATGCAGAAGTGAATAGGGGTGACGTCTCTCCGGTGCACATGGATACCACATATCCCTGGAGCAAGATGGAATACTTGCCGCTATCTCCGCTTTGGAATAATGTGACTGTGATTAACGGCACTGTCGACGACTCCGCCGTCGACAGCGACATTGACCAGCACCTCTTGAATCTCGCCGCGCTTCCGATGTCGGTCCTCATCGTCTTCACCTTCCTTGGCAACGCGCTCGTGCTCATCGCCGTGTATAGGGAGCGGTCGTTGAAGTCGATGTCGAACTACGTAAGAGGACCGACATCGGAAGCGCGGCGAGATTCAAGAGGTGCTGGTCAACTCGCTCGTGCTCGACGGCGGAGTCGTTGACAGTCGCGATACTATAATCGCCAGCTGGCGCTGGCTTCTCTCCCGAATGTTATCCATACCACAGTGAAGATTTACCTTCATCGCTAGATGTTATCATCAGGTGACACAGATTCAATTGCTCCGGTCTTATTTTCTCCAAAGACTTAGGGTTAGGGTAAGGGCTGTGATAGGTTATTAGGTTCAGTTTGATGTGAGAATTTGGATTAGGGTTAGGGCTATGGTTGCAGGTAGAATTAATGTTGGCTAAACGTGCAGTATTTCATTGGAGCATTTTCGCAGGAGTAAATATCATGGAACCGTCATCACAGGAATTTTGGGTTATTCTAAAAATCTCTTGATTGCCCATCCATAACACGGAAGGCGAAAAAAAAAAAGATAATTATGCGTGTGTCTGTGTATATGAGTGTAGGTACGTGCGTGTGTGAATGAGTGTATACCTCAGTCGATTTGTCATCGAAATTTGTTGTATGGAAAGCCTTGATAGTGTGTTTTGGGTTTGTTTGATTGTTTTATTCTTTGTGAAGCTGTGTTTATGTAGTCCCATCAAACTTCGCACGCAGTTCTATCAAACTTGAAAATAACAATTATCATATGCGTGATTGGAGCTGCAGGTGCCATGGTGTCAATGAATGTTTCCCATGGTTGAAAAGCTCCCAGATGTGATAGAATTGATGCCATAAAAAGTATCATTGTCATCTGAAAGTATAGTGATGCTCGCGTAATGCTTTCCATAGCTAGTTTCATTTTTGTTTCTTTTGCAGTGATCAGTGTTGAGTCTTTCACTATAATAATCTTAAAACTGTCTGGTTTTTTTTTTCTATTTCCCCTTCACACTGCGCTTAGAGTTAAGATGTGATCGTTCTAATAAGTTGCGCTATATGTTACAAGCAGGCAATAATTTGTTAAGTTGTCGATAAAATATTAGGGGAATGTGTGACCTTGCACTCTTCAGAGGAAATCCCTTTACGTTTCGTTGTTCGCCTGTGTGAACTCGACTCCACTGTGGCCTACCACTGAGTTTTCCTCCATCCGCACAAACTTACAGTAAATATTACTCACTGAAGTAGAGACTTTCGTTTCCATAATTATGGCTATACGGCAGCTTGGTGTTGCATCAGGAATTAATCGATATTTCGTGGTTTGTTGTTGTCTAAACAATGCATAAGGTCGTATATGACAGATCACGCAGGGCCGACGGATTATCTGTACACCTGTTAATTTTAGCATGATACCGCGGCCTTGGTGCACTTTGGCGCTTCCGTCTGTGCATTGACAGACGAACACGTCTGAGGATTTGTTTTGTCAACGGCGATAAGTACTGATTGCCGAGTGCCTCCTAATTGTGAATTTCATCAACACTAATTAATGCTTTGCGTCCTTTGAGTGGATTAGACAAGTAGCGCGCATCCCAATCGGCGCTCGCTCGGAAATTGGAAGTAGGAAAAAAAAAAAGGATAAGCGAACATAAACGGTGTTTGGCGAAGTCAGAGACTTACAAGAAGTTGTACCTGCACCAGACGGCCATGCAGGATGTTTTGACTTCGTTCTAGTGCAACAGAAAGGTCAACAGTGTGATTAGCTGCATCGTGATATATGCTAGTCGAGCCCATACGGTTTGTCTGTTGGGGGAAAAAAACACACAAAACAAAACATAACAAAAAGGTATAGAACACGCATGCCATCAACTGCAGAATATGGAAGTGACGCTAATCTCTTCAAATCTATCACTGCGCAGGTCATGCATGGAAATGTGGGTTCATGTTTCATTCCCATGGGTGTTTCTATGCCAAATTGCTGCTTAAAACACATACACACTGAAACGCTATATCATGCACGCAGACAAACACTCCCACCCATCCACACACACACATACACACACACACACACACACACACACACACAAAGCAAACGGCAACACAGTGAAACAGGGCGAAAAGAGAGCTGTATCCCGGAATCTGAGCGCTGGCAAATCTTACACGAACCTACTTTTCTCGGGCCCTATTTAACCATTCATTGATACGACAACCCAACTTGATTGGTGTGCATTCCACATGCAGCTGGCTGCTCTGCGCGTATTGCCGTCACTACATAGCGATTTAATCAGGTGACCACGACTCCTAGCTCGCTTTGATCAAATCATTCTAAATTTGATAAGCATTAGTTTCTTGTCCACCGATAGTTCGCGGTGGTTTACACAAATGACAATTCAGAGTTGTATATATATATATATATATATATATATATATATAGCGGTGATCTTTTGCCCGTTGTGGTAATTGTCTTCCACTTTGGACACTTTGTTTTTGTCGATTTAAAATTGTTATTGTTAAGTTGATTTTTTTTTTGTCTTCACTCTTCTAGTCAAACTACGGGAAAGAAGAAAGAAAAACAGTGTGATTATAACACAGACTCCTTGCATTTCATCATCGACATAGAGATGTAGTTTGCTATTTTTCAACCACTTGCAATACTGTGCTACACAACATTGTGGCTGCAAACATTTTCTAAACCTCATTTTAGTGGCTTTTTACTTTTCCAACATTCCTGACAGTTTGGATTCATCATGCAAGAAAGAACAGAAAATTAGAGAATAAAGTACTTGCAATATTTTCACAGTTTTCGACATAATTATCCAGCAAATCGTTTAATTAATACGAGCAAGAAAACGCGTACGCATAATTAACAATCATGAAAAGGCCGAGACTTTGTCGAAAGACATGGGATTGTACGCGATAAGATGTACAGAGCGCGCTCACTCACATCAAAGAAAAAACAGATTTGTATGGTAACGATTAGTAGAGATCAGTGATCCACACACACACAAACACATACGCACACACAAACACACACAGGGATGAACTTAGGTTCCCCGTTTCAAACACGCGCCACAGTCGCGGCCTTGATGGTTTGTTCTGCCCAGAATTCATATAAAAAGTCGTGACAATAGCGGGTGTCCACGATAAAAGTAAATAAATGAATGAATGAAAAAAAAATTGAACACGTGTCGAACGACAATACTGGAATAGATGAATACACATAGGCCTACATTTCCGCCGGCCAAATTATGAGTCGAAGACCGAAAGCCAGCGTTTCATTCACACCAACAAGGGACAATAAAAAGAAATTTATCTCTACAAAACCGGCACACGTATTGGCTGGATTAGTGAGTCATATATTTCTTCACTAAACATTTTAATGCTATCCTTGGGTTTTTTTTTTTCCAAAGCTTTTTATCCCAATCATAGATATCCATCCTACTTGATTTCAATATCACTTCAATTGTATGATTAAAAAGCGCAGATATTAGACCTCGCGATGAAATTGCTTGACAGCAGGAGATATTTGCCAAAAAGGGATTTGCATGTTATCTTATGTTGACTGCATGATTAATAGTTGTTGATTCGCGATGTTTATGTACAAAGACGCGTATGCAAAGATTCTCTTGGTAGTAATATAGACACACAGACCGTCAGACAATCTTAAGTAGGTGGACTGGGGATGAATGCAACCGAGGGAAAAAAACAGAAGAACGAGGAAGGGAAGGTTAGACGGAATAATATGTAGATATACAACAGAAACACTAATATAGATTTGCATGTTTAAAAAAAAAAAGAGGAAGAAGGAAGTGAAAGAGAATAAAAAATAAAGACACGTTAATGGAAGACGGACGGTTTACATTTGTTTGTTTGCGGACAATTGCTCTACAAAATCCATGCTGAATCGTTCGTACGCGACGACGAAATCCTCGCACAAAACTCAAAATTCGGAGGGAGAATAATGATAATGGGCATTGGATGGCATGCATCAAAATTGCGCTGAACGAATTGTATTAATCAAAGCACTACAGTGAAAAGGTTTGGATGACTGAAAATTGCAAGGCTTATAATGTTATTTAATGCTTCGCAAGCTGCGCAAAAGTATAAAAAAGATCCAATATAGTGACGATGTGCCTATGTCCATGAAAGGCCTCGCGGAGAGTGATTTTTTTTTCATAATCTTTATACAGTCTCCTTGTTGTTATGGCAAAAAGTATAGATGATTATAATTCTTTTTCCACATTCTAGCTTTTCCTCATTGCTCCCATACAGTAACCTTCTCCATTCACCTCCCCCCCCCCCAATTCTTTGCCTCGTTTTCAGTGAAATTCTATATTACCTATATGTATATAGTACATTTTTTCTCCCTAGCCAGTTGGTTCTTTTGAAAAAGTGGTCGCAATTAACTTTCAAAGCTCATAATCACGATAATAGTTCTGTTTAAAATTGGACCATGTGTCTAAATATTACTGCATAGTCTTTTAAGTGATCATACTTAAAATGTATACTACATGCATTCAACATTCACAGATTGCGTTTGTATGTTATATTTCTTCATATTTTTTATTCTTTGTTTGTTTGTTTGCTTGCTTGCTTTTGGTTTGCAAGTATAATTATAATGTAAGAGAAATATAGCATCCGAAATCACGAGTATATACTCCAGCGGGTATCGTAATCACGGCTTATATAAAATTGACAGCAGTGTAACTTTCTTGACGCCTACGCTTCTTAATACTGGCTGTTAAGTTTAATAGAGGTCCTTCTTTAAGGTTTGAAAGTTACTCAATGTACATCCTCCTTTTGACGAGATGAGCCCGTATTATGGCAACAGCCTGCAGTGATGGAAAATATTTATAGCTATTGGAAAGAGTGGTATTATATACCACTCTTAGGTATGTATTTCATGTAGGCCTACCTCCATCTTCCATGCGTCGTAATGCTTGGCTGTCACTATAAGTCTTTGTAACATCCCAACTTTTTTTTTACACATTTTCTTCTCATCTTGCGTCTGATTTCATTTCCCCGACTGCATCATATTTGACGTCATTGTGGGTTTGGGGTTTGTTTTCTCCTCATCTCAAGGTTAATGCTTTCTTACAGCGTGTCCTTGACTAGTTCCTTCCACCCTCCCACCCGCATGCTCCATGTCAGTTTCTGTATTTTACCACTACGTTCGCCTCATCCATGTTTACTTCCGCACTGCGCCTCACCATCCAGCTCTCGGGGCGCCGCTGCCGACATGCAATGCGGTTCGTGTCCTCGCGCGTAGAGAGAGAGAGAGAGAGGGAGGGAGAGTTCCTTCGGCGCGTGTCTCTCTGTGTGTGCATTTTGTGGCGTGAGGAAGTGCGCTTGTTTGCATAAGTTTGCATTAGTCGAGGTTACCCGCCCGTTATTGAATTCTTATCGAACTTCTGACAATCTCAGCAAACAATCTGGCAGATACACTCTTTTAGGCGTCAAGAAATGATCCTCGATAGTGGTTTTGTCTTCACCATCTTCTTTTCTTCTTCTTCTTCTTCTTCTTCTTCTTTTTTAAACTTGAGGAAGCGTTGAGGCTTTAGGGAAACGAATTATTGATCGGCAAGCAAAGTGGCAAACTAAGCAGAAGTTGAATCTTAAATCTCAGAGACACATGGTTGATCCTTCCTGATATCATCTGCGCCATTATAATTGATTTTCTGCCGAACCTTGCAGTCACCTGCAAATGACCCGAAGACGTGCTCTTTGCACACTGCTAACAGTGTGGCCAGTGCGATGTCTGTTTGATTTAATGTCGTGGAAAACGACCTGACTATATACTGATCAACAAGATTCAAGCACTAATCGAACAATATTATGTCACTGGAAATCAATTGCAGTCATATTTAATTCACTCGATATTGACTCGTCCGTGGAAGAATGATCATAATCTTATACTATTGCACATGACTGAACTGCGGATGAATTAACTATATATATATATATATATATATATATATATATATATATATATATAATATATAATATATATATATATATATATATAATATATATGTATATAATATATATATATATATATATATATATATATATATATATATATATATATATATTTGCCATGCATAATGAACAGGTCAAATTAATTGTGTGCCCTAATTCTCCATAACGCCGTTATAGCTTTAATCAAAGAACGTAAGACTCTGAAACAAATAGAGTTGAATGTCAAATTCCGATATTATACCAAATTTCTGGAGGATGTTGTAAGAATAGAATTTCACGTCTATATATTGATTCTAATCGCAGTTACTTTGGAAGACTGTCAAAGAGAAAGTGAGTGATGAATGAAACAAGTAAAAAATAACGAAAGCTGATCGTGACTCAGTTTGGAGTTAACAAAAACAAACAAACAAAGAAAACAATCCATTACTGAAACAATAATGAAAGTTCTTGGTCGTAATTTCAGGTAGGAGAAGAGAAGGGATCTGATCTTTATAGATAATCCCAAGACGCATTTTGTTATCACTCCCTATCAAATTTCTCTTATTTTTTTTCCTCTCACTAAAAAAGACATAGAGTCGCAATAATTTATTCTATGAATATAATTATCTGTGCAAATTATTGTGAAATTCACCAAGATATCTAAAAAGATTGATATCTTCGTCGAAGAAAAAGTCAATCCCAAATGCTTGATAGGAAATATCAGAAACGTCAGGGATTTTATAGCTGGACAAATTTTAGAAGGCCATTTTAGGCTGCTTATGCAAAAAAAAAAAATGAAATAAATAAATAAGTAAATACTGCATGAGTTAAGAAATGTACTCGTCTGAGTGATTATGATTTCAAGTCGGGCGTTATTTCAAGCGATGTTTACAGCAAATAACGCGTCAGATGTCATCCAGCTAAGCGTAGGTTGACTCTTGCTGCTGATCTACGCAAATCCTGAAAGATTACCTTCTGAAAATTGATGCAATGCATTTACCAAAGGTTATTCATATTATTGAAAAATACATAATGGCGCGAGATCATCATGACGACATCAGTAAGTTTTAGCAGACGACATAAGGTTGGATGATCGAAAACAACTATGACAACTTAATGTCACAAAAAGACCTCACATAAAGCTGAGAGCACTTAGTTAATATAACTCTCGATCCTTTCCAAATGCTTCCGTGCCAGCGGTAACTGAGTACCTACAGGTGAAATCAAGCCAGTTTAAAAATTCGTATTTTAATATTTTAGTAATTATAAGACTCTGCACCTAATTGATGTTCACCTACAAGATTTCATGTTGTTGTTGTTGTTTTTTTACAATGTGTAAAATAGATTTCATAATTTCAGATGAAACCGCTTAAAAAGAAGTTGTTGGGGTGCAGTCGGTAGTTTAACTTAAAAAAAAAAAGAATCGTGAAGTTTATCATGTTTTTGCCTATAGTGTGATATTGACCCCTTTCACTAATATGCAAGCACTCCCAATATGAAACTGAATCATCTTTGTTTGGTTTTATTCTATTTATTTCTTTTATCGGTTTTTGTGTTTGAAAAATGAATCAAAAATCACCATCAGGTGCATTTTCACCTTAACGGCCATGACTACAGAGTCATAATTATGGCAGTATGCCAATTATGATAAAAAGCAAGTACGCATTACCAGAGAATCCTTTCTTTACAGGTGCGTAGGAGCAGGTGTCGCCGCTTTACACATTGTAGTTCAAAGACCCCGCTACGTAGCACTTGGGCAGAAATGCAGAGGGAAAGTCTCACCCTGGTTTGGGTGTAAGAAGAATGGAAGAGTTGGAAAAATGCTGGAGAAGAAAAAAAAAAAGATGATTGTAAGTGTTCACGTGGTGTTCGATCTACGGCTTTGAGCTGCACTGGATAAACCGTCATTGACACACTCATTTCTCACATCAGGGGTAGGGAGGCTGTAACCGAAGAAAGGGAGAGGTGAGTCCGTGAGTCGCAGGGAAACAGAGTGTGTGAGAGAGAGAAGGGGGAAACAGACAGATATTACCAAAGAAAGGGAGGGAAGGAGGAGAAACCGACAGACAGAGAGAGAAAAAAAGATAGGAGATATAAAGGTATAGAGAAAGACGAGATGGAGAAACGGCAGAGAACGTGAGAGAAAGAGAGTGTTTTATGAATACCGGTAGTTTCCATGATTGCGAGCGAGCGTGTTTGAGTGTCAGCAAATAACGATGAATAATAAATTTATGGCAGAAGGAACAAATATCACGTCGATATGTGAGAGAGGTACAAAGGAAACAGTACCAACTACAAGAAGAACAACTGCATTGCGCCCATGAACGACGTTAATTCTTTTCCCACCTACATTGGGACAATAACGACTTTTGACGGCTCAGGAAATCGAAGGTGACGCTCATAAATGGCGCAAAACGTTAACGTCATGGCACTGTCGCCTGCAATGCTCTCCAGCGTCACGTGATGCTTCTTCACCGCCTGTGAGCGGTACGCAATGCCCAGGCCAGTTATGGCGAATCATTCAGGCTTGGATGAGTGAAATGAACCATGCTTGTCAATTCAAGTGCATGGCATTAACACAATGCTCTCCCGCAGGTGGAAAGAAAGTGTAGTACGTGAATGCGAAGGAAAAAAAAAAAAACTAGTGCAACAATCATTCTACCAGCACTTCGATTGGCTTTCTTTATTCTCGTGTTGTACTGGAAAGAAATCATGTCAGCCTCTAGAACCACCTTAACCTTCGCTTTCAGTGTTAAGTCAATTATCACAATTCATTTACGCTTATCGCTGAAAAAGGTACGTGGAATTCTAAGCTCTTCCCAACACACTCAAATAAAAAGAGTCGTGTACACGTATTTTGTAGTGCGCCCCTGATGCCTAATCAATCCGTGTGTCTGTTAGGTAGCGTGAGGTATCTGAAATCTAATCGATAGCGGCGCACCTTTTCTAGTCAGACGCCGAAAAATTGGGAGTGACAGCCGCCGAACGAGAGGAAGTACTCTGATCAATTTCCGTGGGTCTGAGCAAAATGGCGTGCCTGGCTTTTAGCACATTAAATGTGGCATGGAAAGAAAGTGTGTGCAGTGTGTGTGTCTGTGTGTGTGTGTGTGTATGTGTGTTTGTATCGGTCGCCGATTTCTTTGAAGAGAGAAGGAAGTGAAGAAGCCTACTGACTTCAAACTGAAGGAGTTCTCAATCACCATGAGCAGCCTAGAAAAGGAAAACATTCCTGGTCAGCCTCTGCAACCGCGTTTGTCCCGTCTCTTGTAGACTTCCATGTATGTTCCCTGCATGAATATGGCGAATTAAATGACATTTATATAGCGAAAAAAGCACACGCTTTTTTAAGCCTTGTCGTATCGTTCTGCACAAACTGGTATTGATCGAGGAAACGGCACATGGACATGTTCTTGTCAAGAAGTTAGCTCTCTATTTTCCCCATTTCCCACTCGTTCTTCTTCACGTCGATCAACTATTAAGGTATTCTCTACGGGCGGTGATCGAACACATTCACGGCAGCGTTAGCTCTCTCTTCCTTTTCTCTTCACATTAAATCCGGTTGACAGAATGTGCAGGAGGCGCTCCTAACAACTGTAATGCCAGTGGCATCCAAACAAACAAGCAGGGAGAAATCTATTGAGGCAAGCAATGTGATTACGATTGGTGGGCCTCATTCTTTCAGCCTTCTGCGAATGCAACGGACTATACTTGCTTTTTAACAACAATCATTCGTCCCAAATTTTTAAAGCGCCTCTTGCGTTAATGTGTCATTTGGATGGGCATTTTATTGTTGTTGTTTTTCTTTTAATTGGTCTCTCAAATTGAGTTTACAATGCTACATATATTTGACCGCACTGTATGGGGCTTATGGAATAGGTAAAATCTTCCGTTGTGATAGAAGTGAAAACAGTACCCCAAATGATAATACATGAAGACATCTGATTCCTATAGATAACATTGTTGGTAAGTGATAGGAAAAGAAGAATATAATTGTGTTTACGTGTATAGTTGTACTTAATTATGTCATGTAGGCCTACGTAATGTTTCTGTATGTGAGTATTTATCAGTAGTTCATAATCATTAAAAGATCTAATTGAACAGTGATACCGCCTGCATGTGGTTTCCCTTCCGCAGTATCTCAAGCTCATTATTTAGCTACTATTGATCTACCTAGGTAGACCTATCTACTTTAAAGGCAGCCGGTCGTCGCAGGCGATTCGCAGCTCAGTAGAAAAGCACGACAAGCTGCTCCTCCCGTTATTGTACCCCCGTACGTACCGAATGCCGAACACGACGCTACGCAGCGCACCAGCGAAAACCAGATGGGGCACGAGCGCCGTGCGAGCTGTCCACTGTAATTTCAACATGGACGCCCGAATACCTACCGAATGGGACCGAATGGGTGCATGCACAAAACCGCACAACAGCCATGCGCATGAAAATCTCTCCCGGTCCGCGACACAACAAGTAGTGAGAGCTGTCGGGTGTACGTACGTACGTACGTATCTGGCTCCAGTCTCTGTTTATATGCACTATGGTGCCAATTTCAGCAATCTAAGCAATAATATTTCAAAATGTCTGAAAATATTATATAACAATATCATCCAATATAATATAATTATTCATATATTACGTTGTTTAATATTTGGTATTTATGAATATGCTTTGATGAAGAAATATTAAAACTCTACGCTTCATGTATAGCAAGTTGCAATGCATATGGCAGGTTGTTATGATCTCATCGTGCAATGTTGTCTGCTGCGTCAGCTGCATGTGTTATACGTACAGCTTACAGTACGTTGGGCCGGATCGTAACATAACAAAGTTGATAGAAAGTCGTCGGTACCGGTATGTCAATATCAATATTGTGTGTGGTATGCGTGTACTGTTTGCAATAAAAAGTGCTGTACTGTTTCGGCTTAGCCTTGGCTTTGGTTTAGTAATGAAACCTCACAATGGAGATCAAACAGCCGTCCAACTCGAGGCAACGTATCTACTTGTTTGACGCTATCGACGAGTGGAGAACGCAGAGAGACGTGTTCTTAGCTGGAGGACAAGTAAGAGACCAGAGGGGGAGGCTTCAGCGTCAGCGTGCCGATGATATATTTGCTTTCCACTTGCTGGAGTTGCATGAACAGTTTTGCAGGAATTTTTATTTAGAATGTGCAAATTCGTGTTACGACATGCACGGTGGAATTGTGTTGCCACGGCTTACGCCAATCAAGCAACCCCAGCTGGCCAAGTCAACAACTTCAAGGAATCCAGATCCAGATGATGTGTAAGTAGAAGTCTACACATGAATCAATGATTGAAGTGGAATGGCTTTTTCTAATCTAGTATCAGTAACTTTAGGGCATTTGCGTTTGATCGACAAGTAGGCCTATTTTTCTATGTATAATTCCGCGAAAAACTTCTCTAAGTTCTCATTTATGTCAAATTATGATAATGCCGTAATTGAAATGACATTTGCTGGGTCAGTTTAATGTCATTAGTCCCATTAAATGAGACGTTTTTCATATCAATCATGTTATGCAAATTCCCCAAGAATATGATTTAGGATTTGCAAATAAATTTTTAAAAAATGAATAGATCTATCGCAAGCTCCATCATACATGTAGTCTAACCCAATAGATCTGGTAGAACTCTAACGTTTAAACAGGGGAACTATAGGTTCAAAGATGATAGATCTAACAATAATAGATTCTAGTTTAGGCCCTACTTCGACTTGAAGGTATGTCGGTTGGTGCACGGCCCCCTTCTACCACGGCCACAGGTACACTGTGCAGTGCAACTGTGGCCGTTGGCCCTGCACGGGCACAGTCGCTTCCCCGTCCTGAATTTACACACGCCAGGGCAAGTATGGTTGGACCTACTACTAATCGACCGCCTAATGTTTATCTGCTTGATAAGAATATTTAACACTGAAATTCACGTTAAAAAAACTTGACCTACGTGATTGAGAAAATCCAGCTCTATCAAATGCCGTTGTTCCGTTTTCGATTCGAAGTTTCAGTGCAAAAATGTCGCCGACGAATTTGCGTGGCCTCGTTTCAGCTCCCCGCGGTAAATCGGGTTATCAGGATCGACCGCTGTTTTTGCATTGACAATGCACGCAAACCGAGTTGTATTGAACACCATGTTGTACGAAGCTTTTTAGAAGCCTTTTAGAAACTTCCATAGACATTTCATTGTGCTGTCATTACGATTCGGTGAAAATATTCATTCGAAATTTTGTCCTTGATTAAAACCATTAATGAACAATGAATTATCGCGTTTTCCCACACCATCCTCATCTACATTCAAAGCCAATCCATTTTTATGTGCTTTGCGCGCATAGAAGTGCGTACTAAGTGTTCAGTGCGCGAATTATACGCGGTCGGTTTCAATAAGGGTGGTCGATATGTAGTAGGGCTACCATACAAGACACAGGGTCTTCGACCCAATCGTCCGCGTTCAGAATGGATAACTCGGCGGTAATATCCGCTACCCATGACGATGTGTCATCGTCCATGATGGCCACCCTACCTATGTATAATCTGATCTGACGATTACAGTGTAGTTAACGAGTGACGACGATCGACGGTGCGATGAAGAGAAGGCGTACACTGTAGTCGTACGAAGTATAGGCAGCTAGCTACTATAGCTCATGCGAACATTGCATCACACAGTACATACAGTATACCATACATTCAATTCACATTACACAAAACGTACTCCCCGCGCTCAGATCAATCAAGCGAGCAAACGAGATACTATAGCGCGATACATTGCTTTAGGGATGTCTTGCGCACACACACATTTCGCTTCGTAGCAACTTCGGAAGCGAGTTTACGTGCTGCCGCCCGCGGCTGAAATATGTCCATGTATCCTCGCGACTGGGTGTCTTTAATATAATTCTATATAATTACCCATTTTCTCGTTCTCTTGTACTCTGATTCTTTCCTCCTTTCCTGCAAGTATAAAAACATCACCTGCGTTTGACTTTCAGTCTCCGTTCTACTGTAACGTCAGAATTATGCGAAGTCACTCATTTCGATATATAGAATAAAGAATTAAAGTTCTTCCTCGCCCCTGCCGGAGGATCATGAAAATACGTGTATGGTGAAGTAACGGAGGAAATCGCAGTGGTAACAGACTCAGACTCCGCAGCTATAATTGATGGTAACTGTCAACACTTGTTTCGCCATCTATTATCGTTTAGTACTAAGGCCAGGATCCAAGGCCGATGGAGCTCTACATACATTGAGACACACACGTTTTTTCTGCTAATGCTGCTGCGGCTGTTTGATATATAGAGTTCGAAGAGTTCATTTTGTACTGCAAGCACCTTCTCGAAAATCCTTCCGTCAAAATTGTCTGTGGAACTCTGAGAGTTCGTAAAAAAGAACGATTTTTCAAGGAATGGAACACTTTGGTTGAGTGGACAAAGCTCTGAACTCACTGGAGGAAATCCCAAAATAGGATCCGGTCCAGTGCGTAATTTCCGTGGTAAGGATTTTGGTACTTACGGTGGTTTTTAAAAATAATTATTTACCTTTCAATCATATGAGTTTATGATTTTCTTTATTTTTTAATCTCAGAACGGAGTTCATGTCCTCCGGTTATATGATACAAGGGATCAAGTTTCCAACCATTAAAGTCAGTGTTGCTATTTTGAGCAAGCTCGTTATGAAGGCATGCATAATATTCATCGTGTTAGTGCATCGACCTGTCGAGACTTCATTATCTCCAAAGTTGGTTTTATCCTCTGTAGTTATCGAGCAGTCAGATGGACTGATGAAGTAACACGTTCAAAATTTAGGCCAATATTTCAAACAAAAGCTGTTCCTGACAACCAGAGACCCTACCTGTGGACAACTGTAATGCTTTAAAAAGCGTTTTTTACTTTATGTGTTGTATAGTATAACGATATACGTAGGAGCAGCAGAAGAAGAAGAAGATGCAGTTGTAGAAGTAGAAGTAGTAATAGTAATGGTATAGTAGTAGTAGTAGTAGTAGTAGTAGTAGTAGTAGTAGTAGTAGTAGTAGTAGTAGTAGTATAATAAATAGTAGCAGGTGAACTGATATACATACCAACCTACATACGTACATGTTTGTGATATTGATATCTGTACGTAGGTATATATTGGCTGCTATACTTCCCGTGTATCACTGCATTCAGCCTACGGCGTATTTTAATGATGTATAGATAGCAAATAATGTTACTTCTATAATGATACCTTTAATGGTATATTGTGAAAGAAATTATTCAGTCCTTGATATACACTAGTTGTTGAAACGTTGTGCAAGCTCAGAGAGGCTTTTAACTTTCAGTAAACACTTTTGTAATCAAGATTTGCGTATAGACCTGTTCGGTTTGGGATAGTTTTTTTTTTTTTTTTTTTGTTAACATTATATTTCAGCCATATATGGAAGCTTCAGTATGCCTACAATAGTTTATTTATGCAATGACATACCAATGCACTTGAATCATTGCATAACTCGTTGAATCATTTTTTACTTCTAATTTTTGGAAACCTTCCAGTGCATAAGTTACAGTGTTTTAAAACCGAAAAGGCCTATGTTATAATCTGACTTTCTAAATAAAACGATTTATTGATCTGCAGCTGAGCACTGGATATCTGCTAGTACAACATAAATCGATTGTCAGTTGTTGTTACGTCAGGTAAGCCTTTATAGAAGCAATATAACTCTTCGATGAAATGCACTTGAACATCTTTGATCCGAGCTAGAGAAGTATAAATGAAAACAAATACTTGATACGAAGTAGAGAAGCATTAATGAAAAAGAACACTTAATATATTGGTGGAGGTAATCATTAAGTATCTGAGTATAGATCCATCCCCCCCCCCCCCCTCTCTTTCTCTCTCACTCTCGCAACATCTGCTTTTATCATCATGCTCAAACGAATTTTGATCCGCCGTCCTGTGTGTATGCTCGCGGTTTCATTACTTGGGTTTTGAGACCATGTATATACTACGTATGTATGCCTATCACAAGTTAGTATAACTGTCGTTTCGTCCAATCATATAGCTGTAAGCCCACTTCACGCTACGACAAAACCAGCTGCCACACACAAACTCGACGCACACGCTACACTGTAATGAAAAAAAAAATGCACTTTCGGCATGGGCATGTTAATTCATGTTATGCGGCGTATGAACTTAAATTATGTGCGAAAGTAAGAATAGCAAATTTGTCAGCCCCCACCTGCACACACACGCACACATCTTACAGTATAATTTGCGTCTCCCTTCTCTCATTTTTCCCTGTTTTCATCTAGAAAAACCGTCTGTATAATTATGATTTTCTTTTTAAGCCATGCGAGATGAACGTATCTTAATTTTGTCCCTGAACTAGAGTGGATGTGGAGAATATTTTGATGAACGTGCTAGAAATAACTGTTGTGCAACAAATTAAGAAGTCGTCAATTCAGTTTGTTTTGACCGCAATGTTCACTGGAAAATCCGACAATTTACGGGTGGCGTTCAACCAACAAATCATTGTCATGCTCATATCGAGATGAATGGAAGTTTCCTCCACATATACCCCTTAACAAGCTTGCTTTTAAGTAGGTTTCATCGAATTTCTCTAATCTTTTTACGTAGACTCAAACTGTGATAGATGTCTTAGTTAGTAATATTTTATTGTACATCCAAAGTAGATATCATGAATTATCTTCTTTTGTTACATTTCGTGCATTTTTCATTGAGGAATACAAAAATATACTGAAATTGAAATTGGATTTGAATTGAATTGTATTGAATTGAATTGTATTGAATCGAATTGAATAGAATTGAATGGAATCAGAATGAATTGAATTAAATCAAATTGAATTGAACTGATTTGAATTATGTTGAATTAAATTGAATTGAATTGAATTGAATTGAATTGAATTGAACTAACTTGAAATGAATTGAACTGAGCTGAACTGAACTTAATTGAACTGAGATGACCTTATCGACTTGCCTCTTTGTTTCTGGTTAATATATCTTTTGTCCCTTTGGCTTTATTAATATTTCTACAAATGAACTTTGTATGCACTTTGTGTTGCTGTAAGGGTTAGCATTTCGTATTGGAAAAGCATTGGAGCTGTTTGTTGCTCTTGGAAGGAAGCATCCGTTTAAGTTTTACGGGTCCTGGAATAATTATGTTTTATTGAGTGTGTGCAATTTCCTTTGACCGTGGGAGGAATGTGGCTAGATAAATCACCGTCGCCATTCATCATCTTCATCCGTGAATGATTTAACGAGTGGAGGGAGCAGAATGATTTAAGAGCAAGAAACCAACTCCTTGTACACATTCCGATATGTGAAATTTTGTAGGAAAATCAAAGTGACTTCGAATATTTAACGGTCATTCTAAAGGCATTGTTTTCCGAGTAAACACCAACTGATCAACGCTCTGTGCAATGAATGACAAATTAGCATCCCGATATTCCAATAGTCTGCAGTTACACAGCTAGTCTACAGTCTATGCAGAATTACAGCATCTGACTCGTCTTTGCTTAGTGGCATATACTTAATAATGCATTAATCATTTTTTAATGTAATGCCGGGGGAAGATTCAATAGATGATCACTCACATAGCCAGACTTCGTGTCTCCTCAGAATTCATCTAGGATACATTCCATCTGCAAAAAAGAAAAAAAAAAGAAAAATAGAAACACTCAGGGAAAGGAGAAAGTGTGAATAAAGAAAGCAAAATTGATTCAGATAAACCAGTACGCATTTTTCAGTTTAATACTGGAAGACTCAGTTGATAGTCATGCACCATTCTGTTATCTTCAATTGATTCCATTGTTCCTGTTTTTATTTAGGAAACTTTTATTTGTTTGGCTGCTTTGATTTCTTTCTTTTTTTGTGTGTGTGAGTGTGCGCGCAAAAAAAAAAATGCTACTTTGTTGCGGTCATATCTTACTGAATCGAAACTTAAACTCAACGTAGAACTTTCCAAATAGACCTCGCGCAGTGGAGCGAATGGTGTGCTCGCTTAAGGACACTTTAGACTTTCGACGTTTCATGTTTTTATGTAGGCCTGTGTACGATGCATGACAAGTGGTTGGATCAGGATGATGATATAAGTTTCTGTACTGAGAGTAAACTGTAAGAGTATGGGAGAAAAAAAATCTCCCCCCCCCCCTCCCCCATACTACTCCATCCCCTCTCCCGTCTCCTTAACATGGCTCACATCTTACGATCATCTCCAGATGTTCAAATAAAGCCGAGACGACTTCTGCCTTAAAGTCACAATATGCTTGGGTGCCAAGAAAGTAGAAACACAAGACAAAATAAAACGACAATTGAAAGCAGCTAGATTTTTGTTATAGAATGTGGAAACAACCATGAAAGACACTCGTGACCAAATGGCCGAGTGAAGAGTCACAAATATAAACACACTTCCCAAAAAACGCTTACGCTAGTAAGTAAGAGCGCGTTGCGATGTTACCAGTATTATTCGGCAACGTTTCAATAATCCTCAATGTGACTACATGTTGTATTGGGTTCCAAAAACGCCTTTTCTTTCTTTTTTTTTTGTACACTTCACTCATAACGATTGGAGAGTATATATATATATATATATATATATGAAGAGTTTGTTCGCAAAAACCGATAAGTCCATTTTTGAAGGTTTTGAAGTACGGTCTTTGTCATAAAGTACAAAATAATACCTTTTAAATGATATATTGGTCACTACGTATAAAGATACATTTTTGAAGTTATGGTCGAAAGAAGCAAAAACTTTCTTATTATTCTCATTATTTTTCTTGACCTTTAATCGCAAATATATCCATTTGGCACATATGGACTTATCGGTTTTTGCAAACAAACTCTTCATATATATATATATATATATATATATATGATTATTACTATAATATGAATGTATCTACTGTATATGATACATTATGTATGAAATATGAATTTTAAACATGTTAAATTGTGATTATGTGTCATTCTCGTCATTTTGCATAAACTATATGCGTTGATGAAGGGGGCGGAGGGGCGGGTGAGATACTCTTCTACCTCCATGCTCGAACCTTAAGCTGCATACAACAACACGCATTCATCTTCCTGTGCCCCATCCCTGTATCCGCAATCAAAACTTGATGTCGACCCGTGGCAACGCTTTACACGATGTCATCTTTGCTTCGCATAGGCGGTAACTACCCATCTCGTTAACATAACCATGTCCCCAGGCCTGGAGGGAGGGAGGGAAGGGAACGACCGAGTCGTGTCTCCGACACCGCTTGCCACTGAGTGTGACCTTTAACCGTGAAAAGGTGTTCAGCGGTAATCGATGGGAAGTTAAATATACATTGCTTAAAAGTGTCAAGAGAGTCGTTCGAAAGAGAGTAAATTTGCGCTCGAATGCGCGGGGGCGCCCTTCGGGAGGGCGGAAAGTGGTGCGCGCAAATATGATTTACACCTTCTAAATAACCCAGAATGGTCCCCCGTGTTGATGTAACTTTTTCCTTTCTTTTCATTGAAAGGGCAGCAGGGGGGCCTCATGTAGAGGAAGACGATGAAAGTAAACTTAGCTCGCTGGATAGACCGAACAAGGAATTCTTTGCTCGTCATCCTCAATCAAATCATTTGTCGCTTAAAGGTCATGCAGTTCCGAAGAAAATCGCCCCTCTTCCCTGCCTTCCCACCTGAAGCTGAAGCAGGTTCGATCTTGGTACTATTTGTCATACATTGTATGAAAGAAGACAATCTTTCATGCCTGAGATTGCTAACATACGTTTAAGATTATTGTTGCTTTGGTACCTGAACTACCGGATATACAAAGAAATCAAAAATACCGCAATAACAACAAGATCTACACAAATAAAACAAATAGCAATGTATTTAGAACTTAGTTAATCGTGTTCAAGATACCTTTCATTGCTTACTAGTAGTGTACATGATTTTGATAAGATTACATTTTTATCAGGGAACCCGGCTGAAGTATTCCTGTAAAGTGACCTAAATGGACGTGACATCAACTGAACGCTATTTACGTTCAATACTTCTAACTCACATGTTGTCTGTGTTCGTTGAAATATTTTGATGGAATGGGATATACAAATGGCGCCGTTAAATTAATGTCAACATGGAATAATGACCATATGCCAAGAATAGCTCATCACTGTATAATGAATCCCATTTATAAAAGTACTCCTTCAACGAGCGCGTAGCTAGAAGATGGAAACATATCGAGCTAGGAAGACATCAATCAAAACCAGGAGCGCATCTTATGAGGGGGGAAAAAAACAAACAAACTGCCATTCGCAGGCAAAACATTTCATATCCAAGCATGCGAGAGCGTCTGTACAACGCGGCGCACAGTCAAAGCGCGAGCTACCCAGCAAAGAAGCCTTTATCACATTTTTTATTATTAAGATCTATTTTCTCCCTCTATCTCACTGCCTCTCTCCCTATCTCTCCCTCTCTCTCTCTCTTCTCTTCTCTCCCCCTCTCTTTCCATCTTTCGTTAAGTTAGCAAACATTGTGAAGAGATCCTCACATGCCGACTCTGTTTCATCTCGCAAGGACTAACTATAAAGTGTAATTGTGCTGATGAATTGATGAAGCCGCCAATACGGTCAGAAGAAAGCGTCGCCATGGCAACCGCTTTTGCAGTGCCTCCTGATATTAAACGTACACCAATAATTAATGATACCACGTGCATGAATCGCTTGCGATAATAACCCGTCTTCACTTTATGATGCTCTTTATTTCCTGTTGTCTCTATCGAATGCAAAAAGAGGTGCTTGGCATGGGCTTCAATTCTTCATTTGTGAATTTTAGAGATATATCAAATTGCAAAGTAGAGCGTGTATAGTCAGTACAATGTGCAACACATATTCGTAAAACCTGATGCAAGACCTGATAATAAATAGCAATTACAAATCAAGGTTTTTTTTTTCTTTCAAAGACATATCAAATGTGCTTTGAGATTCGAATTCAACAGCTTCACTGATGCAGTGTAGGTTTATTTTCTGCAGAAATCATGTTGTTTCCTTTATTGTATCCGTGATAAAAAAAAGAACACTTTCAACACCATACTTTTTGACGTCACGCTATCGTGGTTACAATACATGCTCTCAACAGAGTCCTGAATTTGATCCAAATCATAACACAGCCCCACCTGCCACCCACGAGGAGGAAAAAAAAACATACATCATGATCTATCTTTATTCGAGGAACCATGTATTACATTCGTGCCTCGTATGTTTACAGAGAGTATTCAAGCAGCGTTCGAGACGAAGACTTGGAAGGAAACGTGGCACACGCTGAGTGTATCCATTAAACATCGGGCGCTTGAAACGGAGCTGTTATCCTCTCTCCACGATTTTTGTTTCTAAATGTTATCTGAAAGCAAGTGGCATGTATGTCATCGGAAAGAGAGGATCTGAAGCCTTCAAATCCACCGCATTTCTCTATATTATATAATATTATCAACTCAGCTTTGATGGTGTGATTATGTTTAAGTTTTTATGTTTGGAGGGAAAGGGAACACAAAGGCATTAAAGTTATATCTTATTTCAGGACTAGTTTTTAACAGCAAATATTGTAAATCCCTCCTACATTCTGCAGTATATTTTACATCTCTATTTCTTCTACCTTCTTATTTCCTTCTTTTGATCGAGTCTATCAGAGTCGAAGTCTATATTGTATTTTCTCCCTATAGTGTGTGTGTATATATTTTCTTTCCATAACATGATATCCTCGTTGCAGTAATTAAGGAACCACATTATACGGGACATGCACCTTTTTCTTTCAGAACAACGTTGTATTGTGTAAACCAATAAAGCAATTTTGCCAAAATTTGATGTGTTTATTGTCTTGACAAAATCCTTAACAACTAATTAATGAAAGAAAATGGTCAGGAGCATTTTCGAACGTAAAAATATTTGTCTAAAAGCCTGGGTGTAATTGACAGCAATGTCGGATGTACACACTTGAAAGATTCGTTAGTAACAGGTTGTATGTGTCAAAACAAATTAATAATTTACAGGGAATCTGGATGGTGTCATCATACGAGCGGTGCATAATGTAACAATAACTGACATCTCTCAGAGAATGGCTTTCCCCTCAAAACCCACTGGGGCCGCGTTGTCCATTGTTAGGCCATTTTGTTGTGTGACGGCGACGGTTTAGCGTACCACAGCTTGACAATGTAGATGTATTTCTGTCGCGGACAGCTAGAACAAGAAAGGAGAAAAACAGGAAAAGCGTTGGTTTGATGTTTGATATTGCAGTCATATATCATGGTCGAAAGGACAGATAATGAAAGTGAAATAGATAGATAGCTAGATAGATAGAAAGATAGATGGATAGATGGATTAGTATATAGACGAACAGAAAAAAGAAGAGAAAGGGAATGATATGAATTTATATGTATATGATTTATAAAGACTCAGAGAGAGAAAAATAAAAGGTCTAAACACATCCCGAAAAGAAGAAGAAAGGAGGCTGCTTTGAGCATTATCGCAATCATAATGATCATCGTCGAATGGACAGATAATAAAAACAAAATATAAAAAGACAGATTGATAGACGGATAGGTATATAGACGGACAGAAAAAAAAAGAAGAGAAAGAGAAAGATATAGATATATAATCATAAAGACTGAGGGAGAAAAAAAGTCTGAACACACCACGAAACATCGATCAGCTCAACAAAAGCACAATATTGTAGCGCTGGTGGTAGCTCCGTTATAATCGTGAACACTCAACGGTAGTCAATAATCGGTAGTCGCAATCAAAGGTTCCATTCGCCTTTACTAGGTCAGGCATTCACCAGCTATGACGCAAGTCTATTAATTTAGCTCTCTCTCTGTCTGTCCCCATCCCCCTCTCTGCTTTCTAACTTGATGGCGGAAGAACAGAAGGAGGAATGAGGATAAGGGAGAAGCAGAAGCGAGGACCTTGATGTAATGGCGCGTGTGCAAATAATTGTAAATGTCTATTTGCCATTACCGGCAATTCAATGTTGACTTTGCATTATGGATCAACACCGGATGAAACTGTTTATTTTGACATCTTTTTTTTATATCTTTCTTTCTTACCTTCAGACGAAGAAAACGAACCTGTGAATACACTTTGCGAATCAAAGAATACGTCAAACTTCGATTTGTGAGAACATTTAGAATTTGCATTAGACTAACTGACAAGATTCAACCTTGGCGCGACACCGCTCTGTCTCTGCAAGAAAGATCGATATTTCTTGAAGATTCAGGTTCCCATATAGTCTCTTTGTATTCTCATCACCCATTCGACTCAATCTGTTCGTACATTAATGATCCAATGTTTGATGTTCTCCATTTATGGAACAAAAAAAAAAAATATTTGGAAATGAATCAGTAAGATCATAGAGGTAAAATGTGGCGTGTGATTTTGATCGATTTTTTCAGTGCACTCGACTGTTTTTATGTAAAAGGTAATAAACATAATATATTCGTGTATTGTGAATAGATATTATATTAGATCATAATATATGCATCTATATAAGGTAATACATTTTATGTATTTTTGTTATATTTTAATATTAGATGAATATAAAGTATGTATCAATTATGTGTATATAAATTCATGCATATCGGTAGGTATTTTATACTATGCTTATGTATATATATATATATATATATGACATAATTTTATGTGTGAACATTATTATCTCGTTTGTACCACTGACAAAAGATGATCCCTAAAAGTTTATTTTTATCTATAATTGCATAGCTTCAGAACAAATTGAATGAGGTGATATATATGTATAATTATTGTTCAGGGCACTTCACCTGTCTCATTTCCGGAAATTAATTTCACAGAATGTATAATTTCAGTTAGTTACAAAAGTAAAGCAACAAAAATCATATCTTTCAATGGAAGTTTGATCATGATTTGGCGCATCGGCCGGCAGGAGCCCACTTTTCATGGTGATGGTCTTGCACGCATCCGCAGTAGATTCTGAAGTATTTTCGGTGCGCGCGCCGTTGAAGCTCTTCACACTGTATTGATAACGATCTGATGACACAGGTATTAATAACGCGAAGCGCGGACCGAAAACTGCTATTATCATCATGTCAATATTGGTCCAAGGGCGAAGCCACGGGGTGGAATTAATGTGCCAAAATCAAATCTCACCAAGGTCAGCCCTTAATCACACAGTGCTCCCTTCCAATCTATCTCTCGATATCTCAAACAATTTTCGGGTTTTTTTTTTCTATCTTCCTACCTTCCGTCTTTCTTCTCTCCCTCCCTCTTTGTGAGTCGGACTTAATTCCCAATCACTGAAACGGCTTTTACTTCCTTAGGAAAAACAGAACCCAAACCTGTCCGTTCGAGTCAATTTCAAATTTGCATCGATGAAGACGGATACAGAAAACAACAACAAGTCATGCCCACCATGCCACGTAAGATATATCACCTAGATTTTCCGCGCTCGATTTTGACTCTGGAATACTATGATCGATCGACTATTTGATGCGACTTTCTCATGACGCGCATCGGTAATGTGGAAAGGTAATCGATTCTGCCAAGGTGGCTTAACAATTTGATATATGTGTCTGTTTGAGTCGGACAGGAAATGATGCATTAGTAATTTGAACCCGAGAGAGAATGAAAGCCAAGGTTGTGCAAAATGATATACATTTTTTTTTTTTTTTGGGGGGGGGGGGAGGGCGGAATATCAATCTAGTGCAAATGAGTGACATACACAAAAAAATGACACAAAAAGAAAAGAAAAAAGGTTTCTCTCTCTCCCTTTATTTTCCCTCTTTTCTCTCGCTTTGTCTTCTTTTGTTGCGAACACACTGATCGTACTACGTGTCGGAAATAGGGTTAGAGACAGTTTTATTAGTACAGAACACAGTTATTTCTTGCAACTGATTGACAAATTGTATTACACTGACGTTGATGATGTAGCACTGAATTGAATAGTGTTCATGGTGTTATTAATTAGCATGACAAAAGTAATCATCGGCATGTACATACTCGCGTAGGATTCGAACCGACGACCTCCTGATCAGCGGACAGGCGTCTTATCCACTATAGACCATCGCGCTTCCAATCCCGTATAGCATATGTACAGCGGGTGCTGCATTTTTCAATTTGATGAAATAAAACAATTTCATCAAATTGAGTAGTTGTTTCTATTATAATAATCATTAAATCACATAAAGGTTAAAGTGATGAAAATGACAAAAATTGTAAAGTAGATGAAGTCCTTTGCATGAAGCTTCAAAGTTATCATGGTTATAGGGGTGTTTACACCGTCCTAATGAAAGCTCATAGACAATGAAATGCATAACGATAGAGATGAAACACTACGTCACAATTCCCTATTCTATGCTCGTGATGGATCTTGTAATAACCGTGCTTGTTTTCTTGCTCGGCTATTTCTTATGGATAGTCATTGCCTAAATCAATTTCGAAACCGCCAGGTGACCGGGCTGTTGACCTCGCGATAACTTTTCAAATGTGATTAACCCCCTGCCGCCATCTCGTTACCGTTCTCCACTCGTGAGTAATCGTATTACTCCATCCGTGTTTTCCGCCGTCCGCGATGTTGGATGTATCACATTCAAAATGTTAACTGCAATTTCTTGACATTCTCGAGGCCACATGACACCAAGGTTGGACTATTAACTGCCCATGAAAGGTGTTGTTTTCACATTGGAGCCGTTCCACACCCACTCCCCCCTTTTCAACTTACGTGGCTAATGCACATCGTTCGATATCTTTGGAACATTTAGTCTGTTCTATGGGAAATTGTATGGTACCGAACACTATTTTACATGCGCAAATCCCATATTCAAGTGGTTTAGCTGATAGAAAGGGTGTTAGATAAGTTAAAAAGGAAGACAATTCTTCGGCACTCTGTGCCCTCTTGGTATAGAAGAAAAAAAAAAATCCCTCGACGCGCTTCCATATTGTCCTGATAACTTTGGGTTTTCTGCCATCTCATCGAAAAGAAAAAAATCCTTTTCACAGTCGTTTATCGTATCGGTACCAGCTTCAATCGGGCGTACGTGACATGGATGAATAAAGTGTAACCAAACCTATAGATCTGTCTCTTCAAGAGATTTGATATCAGGTGTAATCACTTCAACCCATATCTCTCTCTCTTAGATATCTTGTTGGGGAATTTCCCTCTTTTGCCTCCTTCTCACTATTATATCTTTATATATTTTACCCTTTTTCTCTCACTATATTTGTGTGCAGGAATATATATGTTTCAAGTTGCCTTACCAACCCAAACATCCATATTTTAAGATTATCGCGTTGTATTTATCTGATATAAATTGCCATTGTCTACTATACTCCTCTGTTCCTTTTTCCTCCTTCCCTTTTCTTGTTCTTGTTCTTGTTCTTGTTCTTGTTCTTGTTCTTGTTCTTCTTTTACTTATCGTTCTTTCGTATTACTAATGTTATCATCATTGCAACTTATCATTTATCAGTATTTTCGTTCTCAAATAGTGCGCGCCTACAAAATACACACATTTAGGCCCATATTCACTCAATTCGTTTCTTTTTATTTAATTTTGTCATATTTTTACATCTGATCACAACAGTGGTGTTCTTTTTTTTCTGCTCTAGAAAGGATATAGGCATATACAACTTTCTAAGTAATTGGAATAAGCTGTCACCAATATGCAGGCATCGAGATGCACTATGCGTACCTAAGCTTTTTTTTTTTTTTTTCATTTGAAGATTGCGATGAGGCTGTTGTAGTTTGTCAAAAGAGGCGATTCGGTCTGATGACAAAAACTGCCTCTACGTGTCGTTTCTGTAAACGAATCGGGTGATTTGTAAGCTAAATTGGGAAACAGATTGCCAGTTTGTTGTGCGCCGTCCCACTGGAATATAGGCCAATCGCCGTCCCTAAACGGGATATTTTGGCCAATGATGTTTGCGTGTGTTTCCCCCCTCCCCCTACATCACTCTGTTAGTTTACACGGCGTGTTCCCCAACCGACTTCCTCGTCAGCGTGCATCTTCGGCGACTTGAAAGAAGACCATTCGACACGAGGGAATGTTCAAATGTTTGTTTGGTAGTCCCAAATACTTGAGAGGGGAAAAAAGAGAATATTCCTGTATCCAGTCTCTCCTGCCGAATATTAAGAGAAATATCTCTTCTTTTTTTTTTGGGGGGGGGGGGGGTTCCTAAGCAAAATCCACTTAGTCTTCTCGGCGATTGGATTACATACATGTAATTTTAACTCCCGTCATTTAGATGTTCTATTTCTCAAGAGCATGTTGCAAAACCACCGTCCCAACGATCGAATTTGGCCATATATTTTTCTTGTTTCAGTATAAATCCTCTCTTTGTCTGACATATTGGGTGAATCCGAATCGGGGGACAGCACAGTTTGATAACTTGACATCCAAAATCTGTCGAAAACTTCAGTCTGCCATCACGTCAGGCCAAGAATTCTTTCACTTTCTGTGCTGGGTGCAAAGTAATTGAACTTTCGTTTTCACTCTCTTATTTTTTTTTTTTCTCGGTCTTCAGTTCTGAGTGATTGTTTTATTGTTCTGTCCTGCCAACACTTCCTGCTGTAATTTTAGCTTTTGCACGTCGCACGTGACGATACTGAAGACATCAACTAGCTGAGTTCTTCTTCTTTTTTTTTTTTTACCGCGAAAAACATCTCTTAACATTCATGTGGTGTCTTGAATTTTCTATCGAGTGCGGTACGTGGGTGTGAAATGATATTGCCTTACACCGTTTAGCCGCCTCTAAAGTAGCAAGGTATCGATCACCCGAAACAATGGATGTAGTGTGTATGAGTGTGTGTGTTATGTCGGTTTTACGAAAATATGTGTGTACGATCTCATTCTTGATAATTATTGGTTCGTTCTATCTTCATCCGATGAAGCAACGAGATTGCTGTGGGTTTCTCCATCCTCGTAATGGCTTTGCTAAAAAGAAAAGGTCGTTCACTCTCCAGAGTTTACTTCAGCGAAGGAAAAAGTATTGATTACGACAGGTGGTAGAATGACATTCAAGAAAAGAGTGACATTCGGTGTATGCAAGCTACACATCACTTTGTGATCTCGTGTTTCACAAACATCATTGATTTACAACTACCCTGATGCAACTTTTCACTTCGGCAAATTAACAAATCTCCAGTGAAAACGTCATTATTAGCGAAAGCAAAATGTCAGTAGTAATTCAATGATTACAGCTCTGCTGTGCTATTAGGTATACGAGAAGATTTAAGATTCGTGTTGGTGTCAGCCCAGGCTTACCGCCAAAAATATCATCGGTTTCCTATTCTAACGGCAGGATTACGAAGAGGGAGGACACCCCTCCTTCCCCCCCCCCAAAAAAAAAAACAACAAAAAACACGATCAGATATAAAGATGGTGAAAATCTCCTTTTGAAATGGCCGCACGCGGCGTGGAGGAATCTTAAGCCATGCTGCGTGACCAGAGACCGATCAACGCAAAGTCCTACGTCACGCACCTCAGCTAGAGATTGGAGTCGTTTTCTTTCACCTAACCTGAAAAGGAAGAAGAAGAAAAAAAAACAACAACATCATACACACATACACATTTACTAAAGGCATCAGCCTTTTATAGTCATCTTCCTTTCGTTGCAGCCGTCCTTCTTATTTTCAGATGTATAGAGAAGACGATTTGTGTGGGTTTTTTTTTTTTTTTTTTTGAAAGTCATTATATACTAGGAATCTAGTCGGGCAATCTTTTCTCTCCCCCTATATCAGGGAAATCGTTAAAACAATTACACAAAAGATGTTACAAACCAAACTCTTTTTCACTTATAGCCGAGATCAAAGAAATACCACCAGAATTAAAGATTGTAGGTTAAAAATGCATGAACAATCCCTACCTTATTTTCAGCAGATGTGCGTATCATTTCTGGCCGTAGGTCAAAATCTGATATCGACTGACAGCTTAGCGGCTTACGTTAAAAAGTATTTGAAGATCATGCTCAGGTGTCTCACCAGCTTGCAGCAACGTTTTGAAATGATGATAATAATAATGAATATACAAACAGTTGTTCTTATCAAGCGGATTGTCTTGTCATCCACATCGTAGTTTCCAAGCTGTAGAATACTAGTGCATGCAGAAAGTGTCTGTCTATACCCCCTCCCTCGAAAAAGGAAGTTTCTTTTTTCTTCTTTTTTTTTTGTTATCGGAAGTGTACAGGATTCTGTTCTATTAATTCGCATACTTAATAGTCATACACGTCTGAACAAACAACAACAAAACGTATTCACTAGAATATGATTCAATCATTCAAACATGTTGGTACTTTTGCAGTTGAACGGGACCACGATCAACTTATCAAACGGTGTAATAAAATGTTACGAACTGAAAACAAAAAACTTATTTTAACAAGATGAGAATGACTTGCAATAGCAAAAAGAGAAAGAAATAGTACGATTTCTCAAGAGTGTGATCGAATAATGCAAGCGTGAGTTAAACTGCTTTCAGTGTAAATAAACCATGATCACGGGACGTTACAACTGGCCGTTTTCACACCTTTTCTGCAGGTAATACTCGTTAAATTGAGAATCCGCGCATCTGCCCGCTGTTCGCCGGATAACTCTTCTATTTGCGTCACAACGACAGAAATAGCACATTCTGACTTCGCCGAGCAAGAAAACGGAGAATGATGAGGCTGTAAAATTGGGAGTATTTTTAGACGCTGACAATAAACAAGCTAATCAGTCGAACCCCTGTGAGCGACGGAGAACCGCTGTCTTAGTTTCGACAGGCAATGTTGATGCCTGACAAACTTGGGGAATTATATGATTTTTTTTTTTTTTGCGTTGTTGGACTAGCTTTATGTAATACGCTAACAGCGCTTTTAGCAAGGCGAACACAGGGGCTTGCATTCCTAAGCCGCCTGGAGGGAAAAACATAATCCATGTATACCAACGAGCTGATAAAACCAGGTTGTTGTGGTTGTTGTCGGGTTCTTTTTTGTAGCTCTCATATTCTCGTTTAGGTGATGTGCAGTCACAGACAACTGGGACTGATATCGCTGGGGAGTGCAGGATTATTGAGGAAAATATAGAAAATCATTGTTCGGGGGGCTGTTCGGAGCATTTGCAAGCCAACTCGACGTTGTGAGAAATGAGGTCTCGGTTTGATCGTGTTTCATTGGACTCGACGAGGAAGATGGTACAGTCATGACAGTCGCCCGGGGATGAAGAGAGGATGTTGATGAACGTCATTCACACGGCTCGATGACACCCCAGGGCAGCAGCCGTGCTCATCTCTCTCTTGCCACCAACGAGGGCTTTCACCAGGCCCACAAGGATCACCGAAGAAACATTGTCTGTACCTTCAGCGTTTATGATCAAGACAGGACCGTCAGTCCAAGTTAAGGATTGCTTCCTATCCCAAAAATTGTGATGCAGGAGGAATCTGTCTTTCGCTTATGACGAGTTATCAAGTTACCCAGACACTAGGACTTTATCGTCAAACTCGTCCATTTCGTTTACCTTTCTTTCTTTCTTTTTCAAAGTACATCCCAGTTGGAGGACCCGAGTTCGATTCCCGCCTAGTTCTTAAATCCTTGACCCAGGTGCATAAATCGGTACCTGCATGGCAACGTCATGCAGGGTAATGATAATGGCAGGGTCTCTGGTAAAGAGCAGTGACAAGACTGAAGAGGCTATACTCCGGATAAGGAAGACCTTGTTGTTATTATCATTTTCTGATACATTGATATGATATTAAATGGGAAAGGGAAAGAACTATTTAGCACGTACCTTTCTTTCCAGTTTCCAGTTTCCTGCACTCTTTGTAGTTGTAAGCTTTTCATCCTCTTATTTCCCCCTATCCATCAGAGGTACCCACATGATACAAGCCTAGTCTTTTGAGTGGGTACCTCCACTTTTTTTTTTCGCAGAGTATATACAGAGTGTATGTATCTTTTTTTGTACTGATCATGTAGACATGAACATGTTGTTAATCCTGTCTGGTTATGTATATTTTGTTACTCCCATGTCAAACTCATAATATTGTTTCTTGTACATTCTGTTGGAAAGAAAAGTGAAAATAAAGTTTGAATTGAATTGAATTGAATTATGCAAAGTTTGTAAATGCCGTGGGCTGCCCCTCCCCCCCCCCCCCGCCTACCTGTCTGCAGACATTGGTTAGGAATGATGTCATCAGCGGCGACGAAAATAGAAAACGACAATAACAAAAGAAAACCCTATCAGAATATCGTGATCGATCTTGCGTCAAACGAATTTGGCGACTCGCTGAGCCGAAAGATTTGTGATTAAAGGCAGTGACAGCCAGCAGTGGTCTGGGGAGAGAAAAGGTGTGTCTCGGCCGAGAACCCATCTCCCCTCTCGAGAGAAGGGAAGTTGTGAAAACTCACTTTCGTCAGGACGAGAACGGAACTACTAAAGCCATCATTCTCATCCCACATCCATGCCTCATTTAAGTACTATTTCAGTGTCTATTTTTCTTACATCTTCAGCTCGGTCCCCAGTTCATCAATCGTCCGTATTATGCAAAAATTGCGGGTTCGCGAAAGTTCATCTAGCATGAAAACACTGTGGTGCATGGTGTTTCTGTACAGGCAGAAAGTCGTTCTACACTGGGTGTACCGTAGGGTGTTGATCGACTCGGCGGGATTGTGGAACCAAGTGCTAGATACGAGTCGTCACAAATGTTTAGCGAGGCGTAAACTCCACGTCCGATTTGGAACGCCCGAAGTCGATTGCGTAGTGTCAGACGATGATGTGTCTCATTCGATGGTTCCACCAGCCTACCTTTCCTTTTTCCTCTTTCCATCTTTGCTCATTTTCTTTACCATCTTTTCATACCTCACTTCATATCAATTTTTATTTCTTCTGTTTCTTTTTCATAAGTAATTTTCTACAAGGAGAACATATCTATAATCAGAACTTGTCGTAACTGATGTGGGTAACGCAAAAAGAATGGATCACTCAGACAACACGAGCTGCCAATTTCTAGCTTGTATTGAAACCCATAGTTGAAAACAGCTTTGCCGGTAAAGTTGTGTGTGTGTGTGTGTGTGTGTGTGTGTGTGTGTGTGTGTGTGTGTGTGCGTGCGTGTGTTTGTGTGTGTGTCTTTTTTGTCATTAAAGGAATGATACAGTTTTGACCAAGATAAGTCATTAGGTTTTCTTTTTTATGATGATCTTTTTAGATAAAGGGAAACGTCTTATGAAATATGAAAGAATAAATACTTCTAAAAGAAACTCAACGTTTATTTGATGAAAATTGGTTTTAAAATTCCAGAGATATCCAAAACGAATCAGTCCTATCGCTTTGTTTTAGTTTGTTTTTGTATATCTCAGCCATTTCAAAACCAATTTTCGTCAAATAAGCTTTGAATTCCTCTCAGAATTGTATCCTCTTTAACATTATCTTTATGTGGTTTCTAAGTACTTGTACCTCGCAAAAAAAAAGATCGAAGCTGAATCCTCATATCAACCAATACTCTATCATCCCTTTAACCTACTGTTATGATTGGAACAGCCACTTATGTGAAAATTACATGCCATGCGCTCGCTATATAAAAGCGGAAACTCTTATCATGTGATCGCATCGAGTTGGAACAGAAGAAAACAAATCGTATCGTGAACGTCCGATTTGACAACAAGAATTGGATTGCACATCCTGCATTCAAATGTTGTTTTTAACTAAAAACAGAACGTTTATTCTGTCAAATATGTCTGTTTTCAAGAGTGCTGAGTGTGAATGATTTGGAATCCCCCATCCCCCCCCCCCCCCCGTAAAGAAGAAGAAGGAGCGGAAATGCCAGTTTGAACCAGATCGTACTAATATAACCTTCGTGAAAGGGAGAGAGAGAAAAGTAGAGAAGGAGAGAGAGAAGAGAAGAGACGGAAAGGGACTTTAATTTAGCTGCAGAGTGTATGCGCAGTGGTATCCTAACTGATTTCGCGAGGTATGTATAAGGACTGCGAGTTAAAGACTATTCTTAAACAGGGAGGGATCAGGGTTTATCTGTATGGAGGCATAAAACCCGCCCCACGGAGGAGCTACTGCAACCAATAGTGACGCATCGCTGGAAACGGATTCTCCGTATCCGCCGGGCTGGAAGATGCGATCTTCCAGATGGCGAAGTGCCTCCTAAATAAAGCCATCGCTTCCATGCCATCAAAGGCCAATAATCAGGATGTTTTCATTACATCAGAAGCTTTTCTCCGTCTATGCTCGTATCTAGCTCTCTCTTACTTTCATCTATATCCTCCCAGTCATAACCATCTTTCTCTTTCCCTCTCCCTCTTTTTCTCTCTTCTCTCTCTCTCTCTCTCTCTCTTTTAATCTTAACATCTGTCTATCTCTTTTGATCTCTCCTCTGTCACTCCTTTTTCCTGGTAAAAAAAAAAGAAAAAAAAATCTCTCGGAGTTCCTTATCACTGGATATGTAATTTTGCAATGCGCTCTGTCATATTAGTATCGTTAGACAAAACGATATACAAATTCCATCGGAAATGTCACGAAGTCACTATGTTTTAGTATGCCTGTGATAAGAGAATCTAGTATGTACATGTATTTTTAATGTCTAAAAGCGGCCGTGAGACTTTGCCTGAAAACATTTCTAGGGTGCCAACCGGTAGCTGAATATGGAGCGATCATGGCCTCGATGATGTGTTTTATTGTTTGAACAAAATGAAAATAATGAGATCCAAAAATGGTTGCATGAAGTGGTTTAAAACTAGATCAATGAATAATAATATGGTGACGTACATTAGCGCTGCCGTGGTAATAATCTATAATGAATGACAGAGAGTCATTGATACCCATCGCCGCAATTTCGGAAACGAATGAGGTTAATTCGGTGTAAAAATCGCGCCACGTCAAGCTTCTACGGAAAGATCCATGGCTTCGAAGATAGATGGTGAGAGAGAAAGAGGTAGAAGGAGAGAAACAGAGCATTACTACTGCTTCATATATGCATATGTGATGTTATCGCCGGTAAAACGCCAGTCAGTTTAGGTATCCCGCAAGTCCGATGGAGTAGAGAGGTAAAAAGCAGTAATTTACTTCAACAAAAATTCACTGAGTGAGTTGTTGGTCCGTCAAGTTGTCTGTGTCCGGATTCAGAGAGCTAATCCTTTAAGGACAATTCTGGACCAGGTAGAAGTTGAAAGAAAAAGTAAAATTGTACAAGCACAACTGTGAAAATTTGATTAAAAATTGGATAAAAATGAGGGAAGTTATAAAATTGTGAAGTTTCATGAACGATTCTTCAACGGCCAATATGAATATATGTGTGTGCAATTGAGTGAGTTGATGATGTCATCACTTAAGAACTTTGCCAGATAGTTTGTTAATAAAATCTTGAAATTGTGACAGTGTATGTTTTGGTTCAAACACAATTATGCCCCAATCTCAAATCTTAATCTGCCTGATTATTATTTTAGAATTATCTTTCAAGGAATGACATTATATTTTACACTTTTATAACAGAAGAATTCAATTTTCGCCTTTTTTTGATATGTTATACAATCAATGATAGCTTGTGAGGCAGTGCCACCATCAACGCAACCATTTGCATATTCATGTTAACTGCTCAAGAACTGGTTCGTAAAAATTAGCGAAATTTCACAATTTTGTTGTAATTTCCCTAATTTCTCTCCATTTTGATCACATTTTCACTATTGTGCTGTCAAAATGTTACTCTTTCTTTTCTGACCATTAAACTTTGAAACTGGTCAGGAACAAAACACACACACACACACACACACACATTGCCAGCGAGCGGAGCCATGATCTCGACATGTAACGGACTTCATAATGCAAACAGATTGCTGATGATAATGACACAGCTGTCCCTTGAACATACGACTTTCCATTACCATTCCCCCCCCCCCTACACACACACACCAACAAACAACAACAGTCAGAAACAATAAAGATTTAAATGCAAACAACAGCAAAAACAAAAACGAACAATCAAGACTCCTCCCCCACTATTAGCTTGGCGATCACGAATGATGTACAGCGATTCATCTCCCTAGGCGGTCCTACATTGTATGTCAATGACCAATTAAGTCGATACAGGCACAACATGATACCCCGGCCTACCCACTCCTTCTGTTAAAATGTAGAATGGAGACGACTTCTCAAGTAATGGAGGAGATAGCTGCGGTATGGAGAAGTTGGAGAAGACCATTCAATTACTAAACTATTGAAAGAGGGAAGGAGGTTAAAAGAATGAGTTAGTCATTCGGAGGAGAGTTTAAGCCGTCACTTTGTCGGTCCAGTAGTTGTTTGCTTGTGAACATTTACTGTTTCATTCGCAGTCAAGTAAATCAATTCAATTGGAATCAAATCAAATCAAATCAAATCAAGTTAATAACGACTATCCGCACGCTTGACAGAGGAAAGATGGAGAGAGATGGACGATTACACACATAAACGTAGACAGAGTGTGATTTGCTCTCTCATTAATATTCCCGATGACCACTAAGCTGCGTGAGATTTCGATGAGATTTTGACGGAGTGGACCCGAGGGGCCACGTAGCGGCAATGTGTGGCCCTTGACGCGGCGTTGATGCGTGGGCAGCCCGCAGGAAGGGGAGGTGAGAACGGAGCAGGCCGCTAGAAATGGCTTTGTTTGAAAAATGAATGAATTGCGACATTTTCTCGGCATCGATTCATGCTGTGATATTTAAAGGCCCATACATTTTGCAATCGCTAAAGTTCATGAGAGCTCTTTAATGATTCAAAATGCTGCATCATTTATTACGCGTGCCTGCGTTTCAAATTGAATTGAATTATTTACTTCTATTTCTGAAACTAAACACCATACGGCCTTTACAATCTCAAATTCGGCAACAGCTGTAAGAATACAAGCACTGCCTGTAACAAGATATGTATGGATATTAATCTTCTATTGAGTGATTTTGCTGTAACGTAGGATGTTAACTTTTCCATTGTTTTCTTAAATGGAATAACAAACAAGTCTTGTGACATCATCAACTGTTTGCGTATTTTGTCAAATATTTGTAACCTTTGTATGCTCAAATGCAATTTTGACCGCAATCTTATCAGATGTTTTCCTAATTGTACATTTGTAATGCGATGAACATTGTTACCTTACCAATACGTGATTATGTTGATTCATGATTTCTGTTGTATATGTTGAATTAGAAAACCAATCAAGAAATGTATATATTCATAATACTATATATCTCTATATACACTCAGCAAAAAAAAGAAAGTAAACACTTTTTCCAGTTAATATTTTTCATAGAAGATGTTAATAAAAATCTATGTGTCATATACCATATCAAAGATTATGTAATTGGCTATCAACCTGGTAGGTGGTATACTAAGGGAAATTTTACACATGAGTGAACACAGTCGTTTTTGTCCTCCAAGGCAGAAAAGTAAAAATTGCAGAATTGGACATATTGAAATTCATTTGCAAATGACCTCCAAGATAGCAATGATAACAAATGACCAATTTAACGCAATGAGAGACATGAATGAAACAGCAGAAATAAGTTTCCGTTCCCTTGTTTCCCTTTATATTCAAAACAAAAACATAGTATGGAAACTGAAGGTGGAACATCAATTCAAAATTTAAATGACATAGGGAGTAAGCCGTAAAGGTGATAAAATCGACAGAATTTCTTCAATTAACCTTTTAATTAAGGAATTTATGAATGCATGCGACAAATTCAAGAACCAAATATTATTTCATATTTTCTTAATTTGGAATAACGTTTGAAAGTTAACTTTCTTTGTTCAGATAATTTTTTTTCTCCTTTGTCTTTTGACTGCGGATTTGACAGAAGATTCTTCATTTCCCTCCATTATTTTTTGCCTTTCTTTATCTTTGGAGGGTTACAGAGACATTATAGAAATCATAGGATGATTTTTGCAAATTGATTTGCATTTCTATTGTGTTGAATTTGTCTTTTGTTCTCATTATTATATGGAAGAGCAAATACGCTTCAATAACAACTTGTCCATTTTGCAATTTTTACTTTTGTGCTTTTGAAGAGAAAAACGAATGTGTTCACTCATGCATAAAGTTAACCTTTTCATTGACCTACTAGGTTGATAGGTAATTGAATTACCTTTAACATGGTATATAAAACACCATTTCTAGCCAAATAGTCTATGATAAAGATGAACTTGAAAAAGTGTTTACTTTCTTTTTTTGCCGAGTGTATTGTGATATAGAAAAAGAAGCTCCTTTGGAATATCGCTCTCAATAAGAACCTAAGAGGAACGCAATCTCATTTTGTCGAGCTAGTCGAATTTTTTATGTCAACAATTATCCCATCCAGGGCAAAATGTCAATCGATGGTTGAAGATGGGCTCTCGTAAAGATAGTTTGTGATGTGCTCGCTTAAAAGGGTGATTTGCAGCTACCATAAACCCAGATTTGTGTCATCATGTTCCATCTGACTGCCTGCTATTAAGATACAAAGGAGGATAAAGGGGTGTCTTTTTGTCTTCCCCTCCGAAGAACCGCAAAATCAAATACTCACAGTATGTTTATTTTCATAAACCATCTACAAGCACTCTTTCCTCTTTCACTGATTACAGTAACGGTGATTATGATGGCAATGATCACTTTGCCGTTATCTTAAATATTTTTATGGTCCATTTTCTTATCATTGCAATCGTGGCTATGTTTATTGTCACTAGTATCATGGTTGTTGTTTTTTTCATTACTACTCTTGCTATTATCTTTATGTTGATTTTCACCGTTTGATAGAAGTATACATGGTTATCATCATCAATAATTTCAGTAATAATCGTTAGTGTTACATTTTCCTCTGGATTCCTAGATACACATTTGAGTGTTGAGGAGCGGGGTTACAATTTGCATTAAACTATGGCTGCAGGACACAGGTAGCGTTCAGAACAATAAACAAAATACATGTATCTTATTATCATTCTGACAAAACAAACTGTATGGCAAAGACAAAAAACTGTCATTTCTTTTGTACAAATATCGATTTGATAACTTGACTAAAGATGGATGCTCATGTTCTCTGTGACAAGAAATACGTGTCATCATGATTTTGTATTCGAAAAGAAAATGCATCTCAACTTATGTACATTTCTGTTCGTGATTTTACAGTCGCATGACATTGACGTCACAAGCATTACGGTTTCGCTGCCACAAAATCTTGCTCTTGCAAAATCAGCAATTTACTAATTGTTTCCTTAAAATCCGACGATATTTGAGTACTTTAACCAACCTATCGCTTGTCACAATAATGCTACCAGTGAGGGTAGCTTTTCCTATGAGACTGCAACCTTCCTCACTCACGTGCCTTACACATGATTATCAGTGCACTTTCGATCCTTGTACATCAGAACTGGTCTTAAAAATCGGCAAAATCAAGTCAAAGATTACATTTAATGTGATTCAGCCACTACCTTGCCAAAGGGAATTCAGAAGACAGTACCAACAAAGAACGAACAAACGGGTAAAACTCATAGATAGAATTCTAAATCATTTGTCTGTCGTAGATTGATTTCTTAACCAAAAATATTTTTGAATTACGAAATAGTGAAAGCGCGAGCCTGTATGAGGAAAACGTAATAAATGGCAAGGAAATGTCTTGTTTTCCCCCCAAAGTTTTGGTCTTAGGCAAAAAGCTTACCTGTTTTGTAGGGAATCAGAGACAAAGGTGAGCAAGTGAAAGGGAAGTCCAGCGATGTAGGGCAGCTCATGACCACGACATTTAGGGATGGAATTACTTTGTGATAAACACTTAAAGAAGCAGCTGGTTCTTATCTCACCATCGACCTGGAGACACTGTAGAAGAGAAACAGGCAGACAGACCGACAGACAGAGGGTTAGACGGACAAACAGTGGTGAAGAGAAAGAAAACAGGAGAAGAGACACAACGAATGAGAAAGCGACAGACAGACGGACAGACAGATAGAGTTTGATAGAGAGAGGAATTAGGAACATAAGGAGAAAGACGGAAAATGGGGAAAGAAGGAGGAAGTTTGAGGGAGAATTGTGTTAGAGGGAGAGGGGAGAGATGGAGAGAGATCTGATGAAATGAGCATATATATCTTTTTTACATGACAACAGAGCCGTCCGATTTCTCGAAATAGCACCGCTAGATTAGTGTCATGAGGCACATCGCCACCTATCAGAACATAATTGTGACGGCACAAATTTGAAAAGGGAAAAGAACAAGAAGTGTCTTGTTTTGGCAACCTTACCGATTCGGCTCGTCTTTCAAATTTCCGAAGAGCATGATGATTGTCTTCTTGAGAAACGCTCTAAAGAAAGCGGACAAAATACAGCAGCGCCGACAACTGAGGGAATCAAGATCAAAGCTTCAGAGACATTAACTTAAAAAATATATATAATGAAAATGAGGGGAAAATTAAGAGTTTTGCAAGATAAGTGTGTATTTGAAGAGCTTGCTTCCAAAAGGCGCTTAATCTATTGAAAAATGATGGATTTAGAGCCTTTTGGAAGCAAACTCTTCATTTATCATTACATGCGAAGAAGCAAACGTTCAATGAAACTAGATTCACGAAATAAACAACAACAATCCTGTGTTTTAGGCGGAGTTGTTTGTCTTGAGAAGACACAGTTCAATATAGTAACTTGATTCAAGTGTTTATAGTTTAGGCTGCATGCATCCAGGGCACGTGGTTTATCACGAGACAATTAAATGTAGTACTGTACCTTGTGGTCCTTGTCCATCGAGGAAGACTTGATTAACACTGAAGAAATACGGGACAACGTTTTAAAGCATCACTAGATATGATGATATTGCAAATTATCAAACGGGCTGAAAGCATTAGATAAAAGTGACGATGAGGCAAAACGAAAATATTTGTGACAGTGAAATGCAAGAATTCTCAAGGGAAATAGGTCTTCTTCTTGTAAGAAGCTGTACTGAACTTAGTTATCGTTTGCATGTTTCTGTTCCCTCGTCATTGGTGACAGTGACACACTTTCACTACTTTTGTGGGCCAGTCTCTAAAGGTCGCGCAGAATATGATATGTTCAGGCTTGAGGCGTCATAAACAACGAGTCCGTTTGGACGGTTTGTATTCTATACCGGCTTACAAATGGCTCTTTCATAAGTGAAAATAAAACCCCTTTTGGTCTGTCCTTGTTTGTGTATGTTTGCCTGCACGTTTAGGCGCGGTCTCAATTTCCTTTCGTGGTGCAGTCCATTCTGCTGTTGACATTCTCTCCAGCACTCTGTTGGGGAAAACCGATAACACTGTCAGACAAAGATAAGTATTTTACTCACCTACTTCTATGTCATGGAAGTAAATGGATCACATTTACCTGAAAATGCTGGCCAATATGTGTGATTGACGTATTCCCAAATGGATGTGCTTTTGTGTCGTATAAAATGCTTTGATGTTACAAAATACTGGTTGTATTCAGAATGTGTAAAGAAATTTGAAGTAAGCTGCTGTTCACAACCTTAGAAACAGACAATAACCGTAGAATTGGATGTTATTTATTTATTTGTATGTGTATGTGTGTGTGTGTGTGTGCCTGTGTACTTTATTCTCTGTGTTAATGTTTATTTATTTATTTATTTATTCATTTATTTGAACATATTCATACATGATAAAAACGATAAGTTAAAAGCTTTTTTACGTCGTTTTACGTGTGTGGACAATGCTGTTTCCTGCACAGGGGATTACTGTAAAAAAAAAAAAAAAAAAAAAAAAAAAAAAAAAAAAAAAGACAACATCAAAAGACCAGAAAATAAAACACTTTCCAACAGATTTAAAGCAAAAGGACCGCCGGACTGAAATACAAATACATAATTCTTAAAAAAAAAATGTCGAGTAATGTCTTTTAACCTGTCGGAGAGCTAGATGTTTCAAAATTTACAGGAGGTATACATTTGTTGGCAAAAACATAAGAAACAGAATGAATAAAACAGAAAGAACTCTTGAGCTCGCACTGTGTGCGTGTATGTGTGTGATAGTTTGTGGGTGCGTCGGGTCGTTCATGCATTTGTTGAGTTCTCTGAGCTCGGTACAACGTTGGTGATGTGTAAAACCTTTTGAAGGTCTGAGTGTCATACATGTATTTTGCATTCGCTCTTATTATCCATTGGTTAAGAGTACGTGAACATTTACCATGTTTGTTTGTTTTTTCCTGTGTCTCGGATTTAGCATTGCTGTGGCGGCGTACATTTATCAAATAAAAGAAAACAACAAAACCCAAAGAGAAATGTGGATTGAGTGAAAGCAGCAACATTAGTAGAACACGCTGGATGAGGAGACTACTTGATTTATGACATCATGTGTGGACAACTATCATAAAGAAAATATAAAGACAATTAAACATGATTTTACTTTTCTAGCATAATGAAACGGCACTTGACAAAAAGCAGGGTTAATAATCACTTCCCTTAACATATGGCAGTATCAAGTTGATGGAATGTGTAATTTTCATGAAAACTTCGTTTTTGTGGAATTCCTTTTTTATTTTCTTTATATTGTTGTTCACACATGACATCATGAACTCTAGTAGTCTCCTCATCCAGTGGTTCCAAAACAAAACTTTAAAAATTCATAACTCTTGCATCGATTGTACGATTTTCCTCAAACTTACACTGATGTGTTCTACTAATGTTGCGGCTTTCACTCAATCCACATTGCTCTTTGGGTTTTGGTTTCCTTTAATGTGTGTTGTATACATACATATATATATATATATATATATATATATATATATGTGTGTGTGTGTGTGTGTGTGTGTGTGTGTGTGATAAATATGTGTGTACTCGAGCCGACTTCTTTGTCTTTCACACACCGGCATTCAGCCACCGTGCCTTATCCTTAAATTTTATACCACAAAGTGCCTTATATTAGTCTTATGATTCATATACATGATTATATGAATCGTGTACATGTATATACTTTAGAACTACAAATTTTGTGCATTTATTTTGGAGTTATCGTTGTAATTGTCATTGATTCATGACCTTGGCCAATCGCTAATCATTCATCATCAATGACAGTTACTTTCAATGTCCGCGTGAACACTTTACGCATATTGCTGACCTAAAATCATATTTTATGAAAGGCCAAGGCTATGATACTGAATCTGTTTCGCTTTACCCCATACCCCATCTTCCTCTCTCTCTCTCTCTCTCTATCTCTCTCTCTCTCTCTCTCTCTCTCTATATATATATATATATATATATATATATATATATAAAGTCTAGGTCCAAACATGTTGCGAATTCACGTATTGGCTCCAATATAGCGTCGAGAAAATTGTCCGCGTCGAGACTCCTGAAGAAGGTGGAGGCCACCGAAAATTTGAGTTGTTCAATAAACTCATTCTTATTGGCGAAATAATGCATTACTAGTTTATTTCTTGATTCTTCGCTATATATATATATATATATATATATATATATATATATTATATATATATATGTATATATTACGTGTATATTACATGATATATAATATTTGTACTTCGTTTGTAGGAATTTTCAATCAATAAACCGATATCCCTCTGTTTTTGACAATGTATTTCAATAACCCGAGAAGTTTTTTTTTTTTTTTTAATAAACATAGAGCACAATATGAAAATACAATACGTACTCAGGGCCAATTGACTGCTCGTACCTACCGTAAGCATACATTAATTTCTTTGACTTATGTAAAATTTCTATACGTATTGCTTTCATCATCATCAATTTTGCAGTTATTTGCAAACACAAATTGAGGCATCTTTAAACGTAGATAAATTTCCGCAGGGTCAAGTGTCATATTATTTTCTTCTCAACTTGACAAAGAAGGCATTGGAATCCAACCATTAGTAAAACCTTAACACAAAGCAACATAAAACAAAACATTCGCTTGTTTTGTAGTTAAACAAGCTAGAATTTCAAAAGTTATGTTTCCCCTTAATCAGAATGAGGCGAACGCAGGTATCACTTTTAGGCTGCTTTGTTTATCGTGTTTATAAGCGGCACAACCATGCAATGCGAAAAAGATGTTCCTTTCCGTTGTATTGCCGAGTTCATGAAATTCTAAATTATTTTCCAGCCAGTTCACTTATCTATATTGCTACGCTATCTCCGTCGTCGTTGCACAAGCCAAAATGTCACACAGAACATGCAATTGAAAATTAGGTCGAAATCCTTTCTGTCAGCGGCTGTATTCTTTGCCAGCTTCTGCGATGCGGGACCAAATTCTTTTCGCAATGTTTTTGCACCGTTTGTGACGTCAATCATTCAAATATTTATCATCCGTAACCCGTTGTTGTTGTTGTTTTTAGAGATGAAGGTGCCATTGATCAGTGCAAAAGTACAAACTCGTTTCACGACTTTCCTGAATAACAACATTATAATTATTCTATTCGTTATCTTTACCTATAAAAACTGCAGTTTTTGATATCCACCTTGTACATCGATCTGAAGTCAAACTTATAGAGACAACAGAATGTTGTCAACTGGACTTTTCCCGTCATATATGATATGTGCAAGTATGTTACCGAACGCTTATGAGTTCTTGTCCATTACACACTGTAAGAGATTTGATGTGTGTCCATTCCTTATTTTGTCATCGTAAAAAAGTGGTAATATTGTATACAGTGTGCGTACGTTATATTCAAACATTGTTCTTCACATAGCATTTTGTTTTCCTAATGGTACAGAAATAAAACAGATGAGTCATTATCTACATTAAAGTTGTTTATGAATAACATCAATGGGTTGTTGTAAAAAGGGCCCATTGTGTCTAGACAGTTGTGTTGGTTCAATTTGGAAAATGCACGCGTTTAGGGCACTGAAATCTCGATCTTATTTTGTGGTGAACTCTGATGAAAATGGTTCCGGGTACAAATGTCAGCGGTAAATACGTAAAGTGAAGAAAAAAATGTCAAGGAGAAAATGTCAGGGGTGAAATTGACAGAGATAAAATATTAGGGGTAAGATTGGCAGGGGGAAAAATGTCAAGGTGAAAATGTCAGGAGGAAATTTCACGGACAAAAATGTCAAGGTGGAAATACTAAGGGTAAACTGTTAGCGGTAAAAATGTCAGGGGAAAATACCAAGGGTTATTATAATTATTGATTTTGCCTCCGGACACGTTTCCTGCTGATGTTTTTCTTCTGAGATTTTTTTATCCCTGACATTTTCACCTTGACATTTTTACACTTAATGTTTTTACCCTCACAATTTTACCTCAAACATTCTTGTCCCTATTTTTATTTTTTTTAACCTGTGATAAACAATCTTACCCCTGAGATTTTTACAGCTGACATTGTTACCTCTGGCACAGGAAATGCAAGTACAAATCTAATGTTGTATATTTATGTATGAAGATAATTTCACCTGTGTAATCACCACTCTCGGATCTTGTCATAGAATTCTTGTGTATCAAACACACACACACGCACACATGAACGCACACGCACGCAATATCATCCTTTTTTATTCTTCGCCGCCCCCCCCCCCTTATTCCATCTCCAGTAAACAATGAATACAGTATAATTCACTTGTTTCTCTTTGCATATCACAGATGAATTACTTTTTTCTGTTTTATATTTCGTCGGCCTTATGCCAAAATGGTCTTAAAGAACTTCCGCTGTTATGCCAAAAGGGCACTAATAGTGTACAAAGTCTATAGTGTTAAGGGCCATTTGGCATAACAGTGGAATAGGTTTAAGGCCCTTTTGGCATAAGACCGACGATTTGATCTGTTATTATTTGGGGTTTTTGTGGAGTTTAGAGAGGATAACGTATATCAAGAAATTTTATAATATTTACATAATATGTTGTCTACTTTCCAACTAGGGTATAAAACAGGGTAGGTCATGGACGACTTCGGCTTGTAATATTCGCCCCTCCCCGTCGACGACTTTTATGAATAGCTACACCGAATTCTCATAACGTAATACGCCGGTGAACACACTGCTAAAGGACCCATTAGGACCAATTACATCTTTACTGTCTCCTTTCTGGCGTCCCACTTTTAATATTTGCATATATCCTGTGTGTACATGTACTTTGTATCTATCTTCTCATATCAGCTGGTCACAAAATAACGTCCTGCCATGATGAGTCACGTAGAATTCTTTGTGTACACTCCGAAGCAACAGGTTTTTATTTTTGTTCAAAACTCCGCCATGTAACACGGCGCTCCTTAGACTGACCTCAGGACCTCCGCCTCAATATGCCATTTACATTGTTCACTGATTTGTTGATGGTACTGACAGGGTTAATGGATTGTGGAAGTGGGTAGATGCATTTTTTTTTTTACTCTCATATTTTACAGACATCAACATTTCCGCGCGACCGACTGAGAAACTGTTCGGCCTTTACCAAGGAGAATAGGCAAGGAGTACGATACAAATTTCGATTTGGGGGTTCCGTACAAGGTTATTGGCTTTCTATCATGCATGATCAGGAAGAGAATGAACTGATCCTCCCAAAATGATATCCGTAGGGAAATGCCGCTCCCATCGCATCTACCATCAGCTGGAGTTTTAGCAGGCCGGTTTTACTCCACTTTGACTCCTCCCATATTTTAGAGTATACGCTGAAGAGTTGTACGTAATGTAAACAACAGAAAAAAATGAGTCTAAACTACGTCTTGTTTGTATATTGATTCGCAGCATGCGTGCTGTATATTATATCAACAAGTTATGCGACGATAAAAGCATCGCGGAGAGCACCATTACCTCGAGTTGGAGGATTCCAGCGGCGTCTCTGTGTCATTTCTGTTTGGTGGATCAGGCGCGGCCTTTATTTTCTTCCTTTCCCGCTCTTTCTTCTCCCACGCACGGTCAGGTCGATAATATTTGCAAGGGATTACAGCCCCCAATCCGGGAGAGACAAAAGGCAATCTCCCCTTGATCCCATGATAGCCGCGAAATTGGTTAGAAAGCTTTTTCGAGTCTGAATCATGTGATATTATCCAAGGCCGTGCGTGAGATGTGGGGAAAGAAAGCCAGACTTCGTGCTCTTCATGGCCACGCAACTCAAGCTCGTGTTGTGGGATGCTAAAGGCACATGACTGGAAGCGATGTGAGCTCTACCTTTAATCTATCATCCTCTACAATGTGTGTTTCAATATTGTACAAGGGCAAGGTGTGGCAGCGCAGAATATTGATATCAACCGAGAAAAGTTTACTTTAAAAGACAATCCCGGGGCAGACGCTAGTCTGTTTAGAAAGAATACAATTCTACGAGCATGCACAACAGTGAGAATTTGATCAAAACTTGGTTAACACTGAAGAAGTTATCATATTGTGAAGTTTCACTCATTTCCACGAGATAGTTCTTGAGCAGACAATAAGAATGATACGCAGATATGAAAGTGAATGGATAATGACATTGACATTGCCTATGTAATTGAGATACACACACACACACATATTATATAATTTGGAGATAAATTATTGTGTCGTAAATAACGATGAATGGTAATAATGACATTTGATGGAATGTATGATAATGATAATCATCACGATGCGACAATCAATGTTTATTCAACGTAATAGGATTAACATTTTACACTTTCGCAGGTACACGCTAATGCATCAGGGCAGAAAGTACATAATGTAGTTCGTATGCGTTCCATAGAGACGCCAGCAGTCACGACTTGAATCAAATACAGATAAAGTCAAATATAAAGTAAGTAAGATAATCATAACAATTGAAAAAAAAGGTATCCTAAGTCTCGGCCTTGGAAAAATGGCGGATTGTTTTGCTTTCAATGCGGGAGGCGCCGAAAAACTTCATGTCAAATTCTAGATGGCTATATTCCTGTTACCCTGTCGCAAGGCACACACACACACACACACACACACAAACACACACATCTAAAGTCTTGAGCCGAGTAATTTTGCACAACTTCCGGTGACCTTGACAGAGGGCAAATATAAATTACTTGATTGTGATGGCAGAGGTGTAGGGCTCTTCTGTATCGGCGTCGATCGGTGGTATGATAATGAAACATGGGAGGTAATACCATTAAGATAAACACCCTGCCGAAGGCCAAGGGTGACGAGATTAAAGCGGAGCCCCACTTCGGGTTCCACTTCACTTTAAAAGTTGAGAAAATCTGACAAGAAGAATACGCACTAAGATTTAATTCATCTCAGACAAACAAAAAACTCTAAATACTTTTGAATTTCAGGAATTAAAGTGCTTGAACTCACTAATGATATCAGTTACATTCACACATGTACCAATAACACGAGACCTTGATTTTGTCAACTAACCAAAAGTGTATATATATGTATATATATATATATATATATATATATATATATATATACATATATATATATATATATATATGTATATAGACAATATAGATGTATAAAACGTTCAAGCGATTTTATTATAATCAGTTAAATATAATACAATTCTTAGACAGTTGATTGTAATCAGGACAAAGCAACGAGAAACATGTCAGACATTGTCATCTAATATGCATATACTTGAGATTGTGCCCGATATTACCATGATCGTGTAAACATGAGAAACTTTAAAAGTATATATGGCTGTCTCATTTTTGGGTGAATTTTCCACGAAACTGTCACAGTTCCGTCTCTCTGATTTCGTTCTATTTTTTAAAGTCGATTCGAAGACTGAGTAGAGTTTCTCTTTAAGTCCTAAGTGTTTGTAACCTGTTTAGAAATGGCGATGAGACAAGCGCGGAGTGCAATTTGTTCGCGCCATTCCGTAATGGCTGCTCAGTAATGAATATTTGCGACACCATCGTCTGCGATCCGCAGATCACCGCGGCCTTATTAGCGCACTAAGAGGAGATGATAATGATACTAATCAAGATGGCAAAATCATTACGCCTCGAACTATATTTTTTTTTTGTACTTCTTAAAGGTAGCCTGACAGATAAAAGTCTAGTACGTCGGAACGATTCAAGGAACAAAAAATTGGGACACGGTAATTTGGAATGGTGTCAGTCATTTAAGGAGCATGTCGTATCTGCCACTCTCTTTCTCACTTCGGCTCTTCCATTCTGCAATCAGACATTTCGCCATCATCTCAACTCTGCCTCACTTTGTCATCATTTTTTTTTCCTCTTCCCGCTCTTCCGAAGAGCAAGAGGTATGGTGTAAATATCAATCGAATGATACACAGCGTACAAACAAAAGAAGGTAAAAAATAGCAATTTATGCCTGTCTTCCCCGTGTGTGCATAATATAATTGTTATGTTTTACCTTCTTTTGTTTGTACGCTGTGTATCATTCCTTTCACTTTATACTAGTCCTTATTTGTCACCCTGTCTTTTTCTTAGTCTCTCTCTCCCTCTCTCTTTCAATTTTTTTTTCTAACACATACATACATACATACATACATGCACACATACATATATTATATATATAATTATATATATATATATATATAATTATATATATATATAATTATATATACAATATATATATATATATATATATATATATATACATATATATATAAAATTATATATATATATATATATAATATATATATATATATATATATATATATATATATATATATATATATATATATATATATATATATAATGGCATGCACCTGTAGACAAAACATACGCAAACACAGCACTCGCTCTTGCTGTCTTTCTTGTTATGTTCTGTTCTACGCTTCTCTACACCTGTTAGCCCATAGAATGTCATGCTACCAACCTTTTTCAATATAGGAAATTGTGAAATTCCCCAACAGACTCTATATACAGGAACAATTATGGTTCTGGTAAGAATTGGGTTAAAACCTCCCCGGTTACGTTGGTAGGGGATAATATGAATAATAATGAATTATTCATGTACTGGTACTTATATACGTAATTGTAATTAAAATAGGTTTTTAGCGTATTTTAATCCATAGACATTTGTTGTAGTTATCGTATTGACCAATGATATAGCCAAATTTCTATCCGTTAACGCACTTACTTATGAGCTTATCCGAGGAGCAGGAATAAGCACTGTAAATTTGTTTAATAAAGACATTGTTTTACAATGCTTCTGCTTGGAAAATCAAGCTGCACGGTAATACATTCATACAAAAAAAAAACAAGATCTAGATGGAAGATGTCAATATTGCAATGTACATGAAGATGACCTGCATGAATTACTTGTGACTTTAATAAAAGTTTGTGTGTTTTTTTTTTGTATTGTAGACTTACTAATAATATGTGACCTGCATCACAAAATCAACAAAAAGTCGCCCGACATTCATTTTTAGTTAAGGACAGACTCTGAAAGAGCAGACTCTAAGCTTTAAAATGATGTATAACTGAGTTCAAAAGGACTCTCCTAACCTACATAAATATTGGAAAGAAAGCACACACTCTTGAAAAGTGTGAACTGAGAAAAGAGGCTCGGAAGTACAGGGTCTATTCAAGCGCTTAATCTCTGAAATTATCAGATTAAGCTTAAATTGAGTATGCTTTATTAGAACATTCTGGCCATTATCAACGCCAACTTTCAATTCGGTAGTACTATCCTTTCAAAAGTTATTATAGAGTAGAAAGTGAAGGGTGTGCAAAGGATCTTCAAGAAATGAAAAGGAACCTCAAAGATATACCTGATCACACTACCCTACAAATAAGAGTTGTAGAAAAGCTGCTAAAAACACACACTTTCCCATCCATTTTATTACCCCAAACTTCAGAATTAAATGTAGAAGAAGAATAGCTCTTTCAGAAAATAATGAAAAATTCAAGATTGACTTGGTTGACCCGTTTCACCTTTTTAGAGTCCTCTCGTAAAATCAAGGGGTGCGACTTTTTGTTGGGTTTTGTGATGCACGGTCACATATGATGTTCATCTTATGATAACAGGAATGCATTTGCTTAAAGTTCAGGAAGAAATTGAATTAGATCTGTTTTTGACAATTGCTTTTTTATATATTTACAGCTCTACGTTTTTAAGAAATAAAACAGGAAAAGATTGTCGTGAAATTAATGTGCAACACTATGAAGAAGATTTGAAGAGCAAGAAAAGATTTCATAGTCTACCAAAGCAAATGTTGCTTATTTCTAAAATTGTTTGTTAACTCTTACACATGTCAGGAAATGTCATAAAGATTTTTTTTTTCACTTGTTTTTAAATATGAAAAAAATTGAGATATGGGGACAATGAATACCCATTTGGGGTAAAAGAAAAATCATTTGAAAATCACTTTGCACCCTCAGTCAGCAAAGTGCAACATCATGAAGCAGAATCTTTAACTAACTTTCATATTTTGATGGACGCACAAGATTTAAAGAAAAAAAAAGATGAGAGAAAATGAAAGATGGTTTAAACCTTTCAATACCAAAGTTTTTCATGTCCATCGCTAGCACACTTGATAGTCTTGGTTCTAGCTGTGAAAGGGTTGAACAATTTAACCGAAGGTATATCGTCGAACCATTGACATTTTCTGGTATCTATTGGGAGCTGGATACGATGCCAAGTAAATACGCGAACGAAGACAGGCCCGAACAAACAGGATAATTGTATGACGATCTCAGTATTTTTAGCAAATGGCATACAAGGAGAAGTCGACGCACTTTTAGAAGACTAACTTCAAATAGGAAGGACCCCAATATGCTGCCCACGTGGTCATCTTGAAAGCATATCTATGGCGCGGGATGAACATTTACATTGATTTGCATCTTTGCTCGCGTCGTTATGTTCAATCGAAATATTTATTCGTCAATATATGACATTAAGATTCAGGCATCGCCGAGATTGGAAAGGAGTCCATCTCTTCTTCTTCTTCTTCTTCTTCTTCTTCTTCTTTTTCTCCTCCTCTTCCTCCTTACTTTTTTTTGTTTTTGTTTTTTGCTTTTTCTGAAACTGTAGCATATGATTTTTTATTTTTTTGATGGAGGGGGTACGCTTTGCATTAAGTCACTGATGATGGCATCAAATTCTTCATCTTCCATTTCCATTTTGTTATCTGTGCGTATAGAGAAATGTTTAGACATGGTATATGAATAATCTTTATATATTATATATACATATATATATATATATATATATATATATATATATATATATGTGTGTGTGTGTGTGTGTGTGTGTGTGTGTGTGTGTGTGTGTGTGTGTGTGAAAATGGAGAGAGAGAATAAAAAAAAGAGGGAGTGTTGGCCAATTATATGGTATTTTTATCACGTAATTATATAATATATGTGTGTGTGTGTTCTGAGTGTAAATATATTTGTATCTATCCGTATAATGTGAAGAGAGAGAAAGATAAAAAGACAGACAGAGGGACAGACAGACAAACAACCAGACAGACAAATCACAGGTATCGTAATACTGTTTTCCAATACGTGGTGAAACTCTTCACAACACTTTCCAGGCCCATAAATGGCGCCACGTGATAGGGTGATGTATGCCCAGTTCTCGCGCACTTTCGACCCATCATGGCGGGCGTGCTATCAAAACCTGCCGCACATCCGTTCCAGCAAGGAGGAGACAGGTGGAGAACGGAGAGGTACACTTTTTATAAAAGCACAGGCCAGAGGAGGGGGTGGGGGGAGGTAGGGTGGCGGAATGGAAAGGAAAGGGGAGCATCAAAGGACGTGAGAAAAAACACACTTCCATTCGTCAGGCGTGTTGTTCACCCTGGAGAAAAAGGGTTGCCAATAACCTTTTTCAGAAGCCCCCGGGAGACCGGAATATTCAAGTGTACTTTTTTCCCCAGCCCTCCCCCCCCCCCCCCCATTCCCGTGCTTTCCTTTCTCCCTCGCATAAGAAACACCCTTCGATATTCCTCAATATGTTTAGGAGTGGCCCGAAAGGACGCACTACAGTATTATCCGCCTGACCAAGGAAGGCGTTAATGGTCACCGGTAGATCAGTGCCCTTTCAATATATTGGAGAATGACTATAAGCCACCCTCCCTCTTATTTCGTTCTGCTGCCCCCCCCCCCCCTCTCTTTTTTTTCACTCTCTCTCCATCTGTTAATCTAACGCTATATATCTACCATTCCTTATTCTTCTCTTGACGTATTTTTGTCTAGCTTTCTATTTTTCTTTCACTCTCTTCTTTGACACAATCCAGTACTTTTAGACAAGGCTTGGTTTATGGAAGTGGTTCAGCTCCATACATTCGAACGCATTTCGCATCCATAAACTGTGTTGCAAAGCTATAAATTCTCAATCAACGATATATGTATATACATATACATATGAATCATGTGTATATACTATCAGTTTGAAGTGTTCACACAAGGCTCAATATAATTTAATAAACATGTGATAAATGGTGTAATCATTATATTAAGGGAACGCTCGTCACAAGCTTTTGTGCTTTTAGAAATGTGACTTCAGCATTTTCAAATTAGGTGCATGTTACTTGTGCTTATATATATTCATATTTGTCGTAAATAAATGTCATTGAACTTGACCTGGAATCATGAATAGGTCGATTTATCTTTAGTTATTCCTACGCAATAGGCACACGTACTCAGAGAAGGAGAGACGAATTGAGGGCTATAGCAGCTTCAGAGTAATTAACCTTGTCGGTCATCGGTTTTGTCACCTGAGACAAGACTATCGGAAAAATAAAATCTACTAAATAACACCTAAGTGAAGATAAGGCCTCGAGATGGAGAACGGCGGTACGAAATGGGACTACTGTGAGATGTTGTAAGCCAATTTTCACCAGTCCGCAAATTCGTTACTGCGCGCATGCTGGCTTTGGCGAATTATTCCACGGCACGGAATCCCCCTCTCCAGCGTGGGACACTTGAACTTGCCCATCGTGCGTTGACCCTCCCCGAGACAGACGGGACTCTTAGAGGGCCAGTGTAGCGTAACGCTTAAAAAACCAAATGGAGACTGGCTTTAAAGGAGTAGATCTTCATTTACCAAACATCACTTTTCTCTGTCTTAATCTTTCGTGTAGTATATGAGAGTCCATCAGTAATACATTTGCAAGCTTACGTACACACACACACACACACACACATACACACACACATACACATATATTTTTTACACACATATACATATTTTTGGTCCAATTTTTGTTTGAAATATCATGTTATGTGACCCGAGTTTACGTAAAATTTCAATATGAGGTTAATGAAGTAAGAAATAGAAGAAATGTCTCATTAAGTCACCCAAGCAAGACAAGAAAAATCATTCATCGAAATTACAATCAGTCGCTTTCTTTTTAAACCCACGTGCACTACCCAGATGATATAATACCGTAAAATCCCAAACAGTAGGTCGTTACAAAATTGAGTATGTACTTCCATACATTTTCCTTGTTGTAACAGAGAATAGAAACAACGACAATTACTGACGGCAAACAAAAGAACTATTATTGTCCCTCTTAAAATATGGCTGTAAATGCTAATATGTCAGGTCGACATCTCAAAATAGTCGTTTGGAAAGATTGTGTTATCTTTCATTACACCCCTTTCATGGGCCTTTGGCAGCAAAATTCTCCTTCATTGAGTACGGACGCCGAGGTATAGGCATAGGTGGTGACACTGCGCGCATTTGATGTGTAGGAATTGAGATAGAAAAAGAACTAACTGTAACCGACCTATTCATCATTCTTTTGATGAAGTCTACTTCATCGCTTGTTTGTTTGTCTTGCCCTTGACGACCTTCTTTTCGCGTCCTTCCAATCATTCTGCTTATTTGACTCCCAAATGAAGCATGAAAGTCATTGGAATAAAGTGATGACAAGAATTGAGGATGTCTGTGCCACGATAAGGTCATAGAGATACGTGATGAAGCGCTGAACAGTCACTGTAGTAGTTACTGTCATGACTGTGTTGAAAGCAATATCCCCTCCCCTCCCCCTCCCTCTCAAATTTGCGAGGTATTTTCTAGGTAAAGGAGAAACCTCTCGTTGAAGAAGAACGCGATTAATTTTGCTCGAAGTATTGTAGTGCAGTTGATGCAGATGATACGATGGCATCGTTTGGTACACTCTTCTTGTTTTCTTTTTCTTGTAAAAATAACATTATGACTTTGTTTGATTGGAATAAGTCAAACTGTCCAGTTAGAAACACACACTTATATTCATGTGTAATATATCAAAGATTAATAGTATGGATATATTTTGAATATACTCTGCATTATGTGTGCATGCATCACGTACGTTATAATTCTTATGATGAATGTGTATCATGTTCAATTCAGTTCAGTGTGATATACAAATTATATGATTATTAGTGCAAAATAATGTCTTTAATGAATCAATGCAACAGTTTCATTGCCTTTTCAAAAACTATAAAGATCAGACTTTATATATGTTTAAAGGCAATGGCCTAACAATTATAGTTGATATGGAACCATATATTTTGAAAACACTGAAGATTAAACAAGTTTTGAGAAGAAATTATTAGACCTGCTAATGTATTCCGGAAACCAGCGGTAGGCCAACAGACGCATACGAATTTAGGTCCTACCTGGGACCGACTCGACTGCAAAGTTGAAGGTTTCCTCTAATTGCTTTTCTCCAGAACCTTGATACACACCCATGTGACATGATTATTTTCGCTTAATAGTTAGCTTGATAAAGAAGTTTGCCAGTATATGTGTCTATCGACGTATAGTGTGCGGGGTTTCCGACGAGCCTCAAACTGATGCTTACCGCAAATCGATTCGTTCTCGAATTAATTATTCTAGAATTAATGAAGATAAAGTCTCCCTATCCTTCATCCCACCTTTCCCCATACAAATAGGTACAAACTCGGACAATTAACATTTCTGTCATTTTTTTTTTTTTTTTTTGGCGAGGATGCCTGCCTGTTCCCCCCACCCCCGTCTCCCCCTGTCTGCCTCAGTTTCCTTTATCTTTTTTTCTTCATCTTGTCTGATCTGTCTCTCTGTCTCTCTCTCTCTCCATCTCTCAATTTCTTTCTTCTTTTTTCTCCTCTCCTAATCGCTCTTCATGTTCCCCTTTGTCTCTTCTTCTTTCTGCTCTTTTCTCCTCGACGTGCTCTCTTTTTTTCCCCTTACATCAAGCGTGTCTCTCAAGACATTCGCTGGAAACGATTCAATTCCAAGGCCGCCTCTGTCCCCATTGCCCTATACCTTTCCCCACCCCCTTGTTCACCTTTTAACATTCATGAAGACCATGATTGCGCATAAGCACTGACAGTGTAGTATCTCACAAACAAGACTCTATAGTCATTCATCGATCACTCTGGGCCACCCTTACGTCAAACTGCAGACTACTCGAAAGTATCGCGTGATTGCGGCGCGGGAAAGCGCCGTCCGAGATCTCTGACTTGTCATTCACCCCTCCGCCCTGTCCAACCCTCGCGGTCTGTCCCACTCTTTTTCTCTTTCTCTCCTTCCTTTATTCGTCTTCTTCATTTCCTTTCCCCCTTTTCTTTTAAACATTCACTCCCACGTATACAAACACACCTCCCTCTCCTGACTTCCGAGAAACTCCAAAATGATTTTGGAAGTAGCATTCACGGATTCTACTTCCCGCAGACCAATTTGCACGTGTTAAATGCACGTTTAGTAAAAATGAAAGAATGATGAAAAATGCTCTTCGTGTCCGTGCTGATGATGCTCCAGCGAGGAATTTAGATGTTTGGTGTTCTTCGCTGAAGGCTGGAATATTGCGGTCACATCCGAAGGCGTTTCGGGGAAGATTGAAAAGACGAAATAGTCGGAAATTCCAATTGACTTTTTTTTTAATGAAGTACCCGGATTTCACGTGACTCGTTGAATTCCCCAAAATGTAATCTGTAGCTTTCAATCAAAATTGGACGTGCAGATATTTTTTTTTAATATATTTTACTGCCTTTCGAGGACTCTAAAGTTACAAATAAATATAATGATTTGTGTATCTCCATTCATAATCGTTACATACAAAATACTTTGAATCTGTTATAACAAAAAATGTTCCCATCTCACCTAAAAGTGAATAATGAATGGTTTGCTTTCTTGATGAATTATTTTGTCTTGTGATGCTTTTTATGCGTCAAAAATAAAGACGGCCTTCCAAGAAATTCTATAATGCGTTTGTTCCCATCACCTCCCTGCGCCGAAGGAAAAAAAAAACACACACACTGTGATCACTTCCTTTCCCGAAATGTAATGCATCTCACGCAGTGACCAAATCATCCATCAACACATACTGTATAAATTTTGTTCTGTTCGAGGAGAATCATAAACCTTGAGCTTGCACCTTCTTATATGTTCTTGCATCCTTTTTTTCTTCTCTCTAAATCTGTATTTATATTGTACACCTACTCGTGGTTTTGTTATAAAACAGTGATCCTTGCTTTGACCTCGATTTGTTTCATTCCGTTTTACTTAAAGGTCAGTTGATGTAGTTTCCCCTGACTATACTGCGCAATATTGGGCAAGCGCAATTATACGGGCTGTGAGAGTGACGTAGCACATGGGTTACACGTCCACATGTAACCCGCAATAGGCGGGATTCAGTCTCAATTACCGCGGTATTTCGTCACCCTAGACACGTACATTTTGATTGAAGGTCAAGCGATGTAATGCACGGCACAGACATTCAGGTAACAATTTTATATGAGAGGTGGGGAAATCGTTAACAATTTAGTCATTCATCTGTAGAGACAGGACCAGATTTCAGTGATCTAAAATAGGTTTGTTGTATGCCGATCTAATTTCAAACTTGAAAGTACACATGATACTATCGGTGTGCGTTTGCATCTAATAAATTATTTAAAAAAGGTTTTGTCTGTATTTTTTAAATATATATATGAAGAGCTTACTTCAAAAAGGCGCTAAATCCATTGAAAAGTGATGGATTTAGCGCCTTTTGGAAGCAAGCTCTTTGTTATTATATATACTAGTACTCTGTCATGGATCATATAAACCGACAAATAACGAAAAAAAAAGTTTAAGATTCTACTGAAGACCATGTTAATAAAATAAAATGACATATGACTTCTCACTCGGAAACGTTCGAAAATGTTGAGTTTTTTTCTCCAAAACAAAGCTGCTCAAACATCATGATCGCCTTCCTTAACATGAGAGTTAAACAAAAGCAAAAATTGGCAAGGTAGGTTCCTACATCCATATACATCTTATTCTCATGTGTGTGCAAATAGTATATGCATGCATATTGCGTGTAGGCATATGTATTTCTGCGATAATCAGAAAACTCTATACAGACATGAGGATGCCTTAGGTACGAAAGCTAAAACCGTTTTCTCTCGTCATCTCACTTCTCTCTTTCCTCTTCTCGTTATCCCCTTTTCTCTCTCTCTCTCTTCCCTGCCTCTCTCATCACTGTCCGTCCAAAATGTCCGGCCTCTATCTTCGCGCCAACGTCCCTTTCGCAATGACACTCCAAGGTATCAGTGTTCTTGTTTCGCCGTCATCTTAGAAGGTCACTTATCGTATAAAATGTGAGATGAAACGGCTGTAATTGCCTGGTCGGTGCTAGTAATGACTCCAAGCACCCTAGGCCCTGTCTCTGCATTGTCACCATCGATTACGTCTACTCAGTATCATCAATCACTTTCACTGAGAGGTCCATCGTCTGTTTTTTTTTTTTTTTTTTTTTTTTTTTTGACAGCCCGCGCGCGAACAGCGACAAGACGTGTCCGTCAGTTTCAGCTTGACACGCACAGCATGCTACACAACGATATGCCGTGTCCAAAAGCTCTTGTTGCTGCGTGCGTTGGACGTGAGATCAGTCTGAAGGTTTCCTTCAAGGTCACAGCGCGGTCAAGGTTATAGGCGTGCCGGGGACACTATGACATTGAAAAATCTATGCTGCCTTCGCTCATCAAGTCTCACATAAAAGTGGTTAAGCTTGCCAAGTGCAGAGAAGATAACTCCTACAGCAACTCACACCCGTGACTTGATGGGTTGGTGCACTCACACAACGTGTCACCGCAACCACTCGAGGAGTAACCCAGAAGTCGTTTCGTCACCCACACAAACATAAATATACATTACCCTACACAGACATACACACTTTCACTCACACACACTATCCTTCACACACACATACACAGACACACACAAGCAACACACACACACACACACACACACACACACACACACACGCCCTCCCTCCCTTCCTCCCATTTGCTTTTTTTTTTCTCCCAGTCCCCTCTGTCGCTCTTTGGGTACAGCTGTATCAGTTTCCATTGTGTTTATTTCTCTCGTATCCATTCCCTCCCTACTCCCCCGTAAATCCCAAATTACCTCTTCTGAAATACCTCATAGCACGCTCCTCCTAGCTAACATATCAAATGGTATACGTACTTACGTGCTTTGCTATCGCATGTCTACGATATCTTATGAGGATAATGGTTTGTCTCAGACGAGGCAACTGACAAATATAATGTGATCATAGATCTGTGTGTTAATTTTTTCATCGACAACAACTGTGTGAACAGGGCGCTAGGCAAGGAAAATTGCAGATGAATATAGGATACAATACATAATAAAATCATTGGTTCTATAAGACATACAATTACTCCAAAACGACTGGCAAAACGGGACTTGAAATACGTACCCTTGTTACGTGGCACTCAAAGAGTAACGACCTTTTCTCGCACGTGACGATGTATTTTAGTTTTACATGAAATCGCATTATGATTAAACCCTACCCGCGTTATACGCAAAAATACCAATGTCACAAAAAGCGTGGAAAATTGTCATAAGTAGCTACTACCTTTTTGTTGCTACCTGTTCGACATATTGCGTTTTTGTATAACCAGCTGCAGAAAATAGGAATTCTGTCGACCACAAACATTGCTGGTGTCCAATGTGTTAAGGTGGAAACACTCGTTTGACTCTGAAGTGGACCGGGGGGGGGGGGGGGGGGGGGGGCAGGGGGTTATTGACCAAAAGAGGTTTGAAGAAATTAAAGCCATCCAAAGTATTAAGTAGCACTGTAAACTTATCAGAGTGGTACATTGACTGTCATCATTTCATATCTACTGAAGACAGCAAATACTTCCTTCTCCAACGACACCTGAAACACAATTTTACATTTTCCTTTTAGAAACTATACTAACTATTATAAAAACGGCTGATCATTGCAATGTATAGCTATGTTGATTTCCTGTATAACTACAGCTCCAGGAGATATGTGCAAGCCCTACATTCAGTGGGCTTTTAGAATCCGATTTTGTCTTTATTGCGTTTGAAAAAAAAAACACAAATTTGTGTGTAAATTTCGTTTTTCATAATTCGTCAGTCAAGGAGACAGGCCTTTAAAAGAGAAAATAACCGAACTGGAGCATTTTCCTTATTTTACTGCACCTAAATACGCAGTGAAAGTGAGACGGCTCGGGACACCTGTTGTCTGTATGGGGTTGCAGGTGTCTCCTAGCGACAGACCAAGTTCAGTCCAAGCATACCCCTTTGTTGCTGTCGCTGATATTTACCGATATTTACCGTGTCGACTTGAACAACGGGCGCGGTAGTTTGCTCGAATCCGCAACGCACTACTCCTACAATGACCTTGATCTATGAGTGCAAAGAAGATCCATGCGCGTAATCACACCTCGCTACTGCCTAATGTCACGTGACTGTTATGTGACATGAACTGAGTCAATATATAGCCACAGCTCTTGTCATCTCGTATTTCTTTAACTGGCAAACCCCTCTGTGTAAGCAGAGATCGCTCCTGTCAACGCATATAATAGTCAAGCCCATGTTTCCTCAGCTTTCAAAGTCCACCATTAGTGGTTCGGTACTGTAAGGTAGTCCTTAAAGGTGTGATATGGCCTTCACTGATGTTGGATGTCAAAAAAAAAGTAGTGTGGCGTTTGAAATAGGAACAACTATTACCTTCTGATTTCACGTCCGGGGTAGAAACTTATGAACTTCGGAAATTAGGACGTATTGTTTGAAAGAAAAAGAAAAAGGAAGAAAGACATTGGTTAGCATTAAAAGCATCATGGCATATAGGCTAGCTGATGTTGACTAAAGACTTGACATCCGCTGTCCAATACCAAATATACAATTTTGCCATCAATGGTAGGCTGTACTTTAAGGTAAGTTTTGACGTTCTACTACACTCAGTGAATGTTGGATCCCTTTCAATTTAAGCGTGATATCGGAGCATTCCGTTCATTTGCTGGTCTGTACGAACGGTTTCACCACACTCGAAGAGGCCGTTCTACTACACCGAGTAATGCCAATGATATCCATACATGAGAACTGAAAATCAGATTCCATAGCAATCACTTTGCCACTTCATTATTTTTGATACAATACGACAATAATATACAAAATAGACAGAGTGATATGTGTGATACAAACTTTAAGTGGAGTATAACAAAATTGTCATCTAGACAAGATATGCTAAAGATTGTTATAGACCTTTTTGTGATTATGTTTCATCTCTGTGACCAACTGGAAAGCGTTCCGAGTGGAAGAAATAGCAAGTTTGGCGGATTCTTACCCCCCCCCCCCTACTCCAGGAGTGATGTACAGGTGGAGATGCAATGGGAATGAGATGGTCGCAGCAGTCCCGCGGGGGAGGGGAATGACAGAGACGAGCCATTTCCTTGATGTACTGGTATGCGAGTGAGGTTCTCTGCAGAGATCGGGAAGACAAGTTTGAGAAGTTTGGAAAAGTACTCGTCGACAAGCCGGAAGACACTGAAGTGCACTTCGTCATTCATCGTTGAATCAGTTCTTCGTAAAACTCCGGAAACAAGAGCTACGTCAACAGCAGTAATGCCATCTCCGCGCTGTCTGAATGATTCATGCCGGAAGGGAACGACAGAGGTCGCGCACCCACCTTTGTTCAAAATAAATATTTGCTTTGTTAGTATGTACCTCACATTCCCTCTACCTTGACCCATTTAGTTTCCATCAAAGAGCGCCGTTGTTGCCGACATTCGATATATACCTGCGTTACATTTCAAATCACAGCAAATTCGAAACGGTCCCTGATATTCTTTTGGCAACCGATGCAATTCGACCTTCTAAAACGGGAATTGATTGATGCTTCATTTGGCTTAATGGTTGTTGGCATTAGGTACCAGTTTCATCCCCTTTATTTTGTCTGCGGCGTTTCTCCCATTACCACTGTAAGCAGATTAAACATATCAGTTATTTGACAATGAATTTGTTCTCATTCATTGCGCTTATTGCGGCAAGAGACTAACGGCCCAACAATGCGTCTATCCCCAAGCATTAAAACGTTTAAAGTTTGTTTTAGATCCCTAGATGCTCTCGCTGCGAGTAAATTTTTCGGTAATATGATCATAAAATTTCTCAGAAAGAATTTAGACCCACATATCCACACGCTCTCACACCACACACACATTTTGTTGTGCACTCTAAAAAATTGATATATGATAAATCAACATTTTTAATTTAATCACTCCGCCAACCTTTTTGTAAAAGTTAAATTCAACACTCAAAATGCTGGATGTACCCTTTCTGAAAGGGTAGTTCAACATTTTGCCTGTATATTTAACATTTAACAAAAGGTTGGAGGAGCGAAAACATTTAAAATGTTGATTCACCCTTTCATTTTTAAGAGTGTGCGTAATAGGCATTGATTTACTTTGCAATAAGATATAGGTATTGTTTTACTTTACAGTAGAAAATTAATATACTTAAGATTATAATGCTCTGTCTTTCATAGGAAGATTAAGCTGATTAAAACATGCAGATAAAAGAGCTGATAGCTACTTGTAAAACTTAACTATGACGAACAAAGAGTATACAAAAATATCTATAGCGCTATTTGGAACCTCGAAACCTTGCGTAGGCCTTTATTATCAGGAAAAGGGAGCACCATGATTATATATATGTTTATATATATATATTGCGCAAAAAAAAGTTAAACCCTTCTACGCGCTACTTGAAATAGTGATGTTTGTGTTTATTTCAGTAAGTATGGCTGACAGGTAACTAAACATAAGTTTAGAATCATTTCTAGTATTAGAAAATGATGAAACTTAGTCATCAAAAAAGTGTATATGACAAATCTTTTCCCTGTTGGAAATGACAAGAGCAATATCGTGATCGTCAAATCCGTTTCATCGAAATACATTATTCAACTATAGGTTTTCAGTGTAACTTCTGATGACATAATATTCCTTTCAGCTCATTTCATCATCTGTATACAAGTTTCGAAAATGTGTGACGTGCGATGGTGATAGCATCACCCCCTGTGACTCATTGTCATACTTTATATTTTGGTCAGATCGGTGTGATATAATGGATGTCAGTGCTCCTGTTTCTGTGTATAAAGTGAATGAAGTGCGCAGACAGAGAGTAATCAGGGAGCATGAGATATATAGAGATTGCGGTATCACAGTGAGAGAGAATGACAGAGAGATTTGACGATTAGAATTCTCAAAATACTCCGTCCTACTATACATGAAGAGTTTTATTGCAAAAGCCCCATTTTTCAACATTTCAAAGTATATAAGTCCATAAGCAGATAGAGCAAAATTAAACCTTCCAGTAATATATACCTCACTTGTGACAAAACAAAGAATATTCTTCAAGTTATGATTAAAAATATCCTGTATTTTCTTATTATTTTGTTTTTAGCAGCTTTAATCACAAATGTCTTAAGTTAAATTAACAAGAATGGAGTTAGTTCGTTTTGCAATAAAGCTCTTCATATCTATATATATATATATATATATATATATATATATATATATGAAGATGTGTGTGTGTATGTGTGTGCGTGTGTGAGTGCGTGTGTTTTTGACTGCAACAGAGAGTGGAACAGCTTGTAAACTTCATTCTGTCATTCCGTGTGTACTGTTTGCAAGCTCTCTAATATGTAACTGAAAACTGAGAGAAAAACAATAAAACCAATAGGTCTGTGACAAGTTATGATCCAGAGACTGAACCTCTTTGTTATGATCTCATAACAGTTGTGTATAGTGCATGTTCTCTACTCATAGATAATAGAACAATGAGAGAGTCTATACATTAATGCATCATGTACGTATCTCCCGATTTTGAAACAGGTTGGATGTGGGAAAAAACAAAAAACTTGGGCAATCCAAATCCTTACAAACATTAAGGATATTTGATTGGAATGATGCGTAGATGATGAGGATAATGATAATGGTAATGATGATAACGATAAACAATAATAATGATAATAATGTTTATGATTCTGATTATTATGATAATTAAGATTGCACTATTATTCATATTAATGATAATAACAATGACAATAACAATAACAATAGTGATATGGTTTATGCATGCATACTATTCGTATTACGAATACACAATCACCAAACCACTGCTTTAAAAGAACTCAACGACATCTGTCTCGTATGCAGGGGGGAGGTGGGATGCCGATGGTATCGATAGTGACGGAAACAGGCAGGCAACATATATACAGGCGTTTGTGTCTCTTTACACTGTTTGTTTTGGGTGACTTACTTCGTGTGTGTGTGTGTGTGTGTGTGTGTGTGTGTGTGTGTGTGTGTGTGTGTGTGTCAGTCACCCTGGGAGTCAGTCCTTGAAGCTGTTAGTAACGATGTGGCTCTTGAACGATTGCTTGCCCCCATTGTTAAGTGCAAGCAATTCTCTGCTATAAGATGTCATCGTTTCTCTCACCCTCTCACAAACCTCGTGTAAATTACTACCACCTTTACGCTCGCCACGTTCATCTATTACCCCCTTCGCGCCGTGTGATGACGTGTTAAACACGTGCAAATTCTCCCGCGGTTGATGAATTCCACATCACGTCCTTTCTCTACCCTCCCCCCCCCCCCGTCACTCCCCGTTGTAGGAGAACGAATATTTTCAAATGACTGCTCTCAATTCCGCTTATAATTACTACCCTACTCTCTCCTCTCTTCTCTCCCTCTCCCTCTCCATCTCCCTCTCTTTGTCTTTCGATCTCTCACGCGCTTAAATTTCCAAGCACTCTAAAATCTCATCTGTAATCAGACTATAAGCGCGTTGCGGTGAAAGAGCAATTGCCTTTGCGTGGCTTGGTAAAACATGTAATTGAACGCAATACCATGTGACAGGGTTTACGTTACGTTAATTATGATGGCACATAATTCGACAGGATGGAAAAAAAATATGTCCGCTATGTAGCGTTATATAGGCTTATCCCTATCTTTTACCATACCGATATGGTCCAAAAAGAGCAACTTGCATCAAAAACTGAATTGCACTGCTATGCAGATTCAGATGTTACGCTTTTGTTTCGTAGTAAATACCAAAATACTGGTAAAAGTTAAGTTCGTTTTCTGTGAAGCTTTCTTCCGTACCAAACGCCTTTTTTTTTTTTACACCACGTACCCTCTGCTGCTATGTTTGTTATGTTTGTCGACTATTCTGGCGCCAACGCGCACACACCATGTACGTTGATAAATTTGGGATACTGTCTGCGCAAACAAAACAAATAAAAAAGCTCCTTACTCCATCATTGCGCTGCCTCGAAAAGCAACAAGTTCTTCTGTGATTTTACCATCACACTGTCTTCCGGTTGAGAGTAAACCTCCTCCCATGTGGATTCTTGTTCTCATGCACACCACTTCAACACATCCATCAACCGCGATCACCGTGCTTATTGGTCGTCCTCACGAATTGGTGATCAATCACATAAAAGACTTTCTTCCGATAGAAAAAAAAACAATAAAAAGCATTAAGGAAATATGACTACCCGTGATATTTGCGAAAAAAAAAATCAGAAGTGGCATATGATGTGTGTCATCGGGATTGTCGGCGGATAATATGGAGTATGTTCACTGCAGCATTTAAGCAGATATGGATTCCTCAAACAGGAGAGTGGATTGGATAGCATTAGATATCATAGCTGGATATTCATGCATACGGCTCACTTGTTTGACAATCAAATGATCAGGTTACATCTCACGTGCCTGTGAAAAAGAGAACAAGTGGTATCGAGGCATCAGGTGTCGGGACCGTTCTGTGGTCAGCGTCAAAATAAAAAAGCGCCGTCCGTATAATCAAATCGAGCTGCGCTCAGCAACCGGTCAACCTGATGGGCAGCCGAGAAAACGTGCGCACAACCAAGCTGCAAAAATACAATACATGACAGTACCAAACACTGGCAAACAGACGCCCACTGTTTCTCTCACACACAAACACACAAACACCCACATACCCAATCCCTTTATCTCTTTATTCTTCTCTCAAACAAACCAAAAAAAAAAGATACACAAGGTGAGCTAATAGACTTCCATTAAAAAAAAGCGAGTGATGATGAATGTAAGAACACCGTTCACACGATTTTTTACAAAAAGAAAATTATGTGTGTGTGTGCGTGTGTGTACGTGTGTGTGTGTGTGTGTGTGTGTATGTGCGTGCGTGATGATTAAATGTGATCAGGAATAGGGGGATGAGATTGGCGCGTCTTCATTTCATGCCGTAAAGATTTTTTTTTTTTTTGGTTATATGAGAACATCGTCAGTTTATCCACGAACTGCATTACCATCAGGGCGATCATGTTATGCCATCAGATAGAAAACAGGCAAAACAGGCCACTCACCAGTGGTGATCCTTACAATAGGATTAAAAGCTCCATATATCTATGCCCTTGCAATCAACATTCAATTTCATGAAATATCTGGTGAATTTGCAAAGCAGAATCTGCGTCATACCTTCAATCGATAGGTCACTTATAATACCGACATTACGTATACATACATTGTAAATCATTTTCCACACATATCTCAATAAATTCATTCGTTTTAATGATTTGTTGTCTTTTTCTGTAAGGCTATTACCTAACTTTTTTTCACACATGGTTACCGACCCACATAGGCTACCTGTGCAAGGTGAACTTTAAATCACTCGGTGGTTGCTTTTGATCAGGAATTAAATCATATTTATACCCCTTATGCCATTGTGGTCATCCATAAATTCGACAAATATACCTGTACCTATCTGTACCTATCTATACAGCCACTGTTGTCCTTGTTTCGATTTTGTGTGCCTTAATTCGACATTGGTATTTCTCCCATGAATGGGTATTTCACCAAAAAAGAAAAAATGTTTATTGAACTATAGACACTTTACGAACAAAAAATTTAATGTTGTCGAGGTTTAGGACGTTCTTTCTCGTCACACCTATGCCTTATTGACTTGAAGGTATTGTGTGTATCGTACGTGCCGTTTCCACTACTCGTTCATATACTTATACAGTGAGCCATGAGCTATGCGAGGAACATCTTTTATTTCTGCGCTCCCTTGGGTTGGTTGTACCGACGTACATTTTTATCTCGTCCATCTCGGGAGAGAGGGGCTCCCCATCCCCCGAGCAACGTATCAACGAGCGTGAACATCGCCTTTAATTGGGTCGAGCAAGGGGAGAAACTACCAGAGCACCGAGGCTGCCACGCAAACGATAACTGGATTATCAAAAGGATATTAGACTGCCTCTTAACGATTCAATGTACCTTGGCTCGCCGCAAGCAAGATAACCGTGAAACGTATTGCAAATACATATAGGCCTCAAATCGAATGTATGTGTGCATATATACATGTATATATATATATATATATATATATATATCAGATGCTTTCCATGAGAGTGGTCAAATGAATTGGACACATCTTATGAAGGAAAAAAAATACTAGACTTCGAGAGTACAATACCTTTTTTTTTCCTTTTTTTTTTTTTTAGTTCATTGTAACTTGCTGTCTTGCTGTTGCTCGCTCTCCCTTGGTGTTACTTTGTGCAGCGCTAAATGTAATCCCATTGTCATTCCCTCGCCCATTTCTGATCTATTTGTGATGTAAATGTCATCTCTTTTTTCAACTTAAACGTTCATGGCGCCTTTCCCTGGAAAACTATTGTTACATTTGAATAACTCCTTACTGTTTGTATCCAAACAATATTACTAAAATGCTTACTCTTTTGAAAAAAAGAAATAATGCGCAGGGGTTCTATATTTGTCTTCAGTTGCATAACGTAGTTAAACAATTAAGACATTCTGCGTCATGAATCCGTACAATAGAGAAGAGGTTTATTTATTATGATAATAATGATGATAGTGTGCACTTCTACGGCGCAACAATCCATCAAAAAGATGCTCACGTCGCTTTTAGGCTTGAAGGCCAAGAAAAGAATGATATCAAAAACATAATCACGTTCTCAAACGTTCATTTCCAAATCAACTCATAATGAAAACAATAGTTTTCAACTATAGTTGATAGTTATAATAAAATCATCAGTGTTACGAATATGAAAACCACACCATTAACAATGCTTGAGAAAATTACATGAAAAGGTTAGTGCACAAACACGCACACTTTTAAAAAAATCTACACATTGGAGTGAAGTTTTGACTGATTATTATAGTATCATACTTATATTGCCTTTTTAGCGGGGTAATATAACATTTGATGTCCCCACTGGAGTTATATTTTCCCGAAGAGCGCGGCGTTGAGGGATGATATCTGATTTTAACTCCCAATGGACTGTCGTCATACAATGACATAATGATACATTACACAACGATAAACAAGGCAATAGTGGTTATATCTATGGTCTACATGAAAATTGTATTTCATTCTAGCCCCGTCGGGAGCCAATTAAATTCTTGAATTATATTACCTGACGTGACGTCACTCCTCGCAATATAACAATTTCGATCCATTGTGAATATTAGTAACGTAATCACCAACCAGTATTAATGTAGACATACCGTTTAATATTTTAAGTTTCTCCCTACCCCTCAAGAAATGGTATGTAAGGGCGCATAGTCTACATACACATACAAACGTTTATACGCAAACATGGCAAACGCAGGCTACACCTACACACATAAAAGAACTCAACACACAGCACAAACCACAACTGTGCATACATTCATGCACAGCTGTATGAGTATCTAAGTTTGAAGCCCAGAAGCCTTTCGTCGCATAGAGCTATCATCGGAAGTCGGAGAAATCGCATCAGTCTAATTGGCGTGAGATGTGTTCTTCAGTCAATAGTAAGACGATTGCATCTTGCTAGCTTAGCGGACAATGGGCTTATGAAGCCATCGGCAGGCCTGATCAAGACGTAATCTCGCTGAAGAATGTGGAAAAAAAATAGTGAGAGAGTGCAGTGAGAGCGGGAGAAGAGGGGAAAACGATGGAACGTATAAATGCGGTACGTCTGTGCTTATTCCCTAGGCGAGGCTTTTCAAACCCTGTGATCCTCTTTACAGCATTACTGAGACTTATTTGAAATAAACGCTCTTGCCAAAGAAGAATTTTGGTGCAGTCGACAGCAGACAGTTTCGAGTTACGCCGTTGTGCGGCCCGCGCTACAACGCCGTTGTGCGGCCCGCGCTACAACACAGTTGTCTTGAGCCCGCTCGGCGCAATGGCTTTGGTGGAAAATGCATACGAAATCTATGACGGAGAATTCTTCTTGATCCACATTCACTTCGTTGGAAGGCTAGAGTCACCATGCAATTGCCCGAGTTTCATTTTTTTTTTTCGTTTCATTTCGTTTCGAATTGCGGTGTAACGTGTATTCACATCGCTCAAGTGTTTGATGCACCAAACAATGTCGACTGAGAGAGAGAGAGAGAGAGAGGGAGGGGGGGAGAGAAATGGTTGGAAATAGAAATGATACGGAAAAGAAGAGAGAACCGTGTTCCCGCGCTCAGAGGAGCGAGGTACTGCACTGTAATATCGTCTGTTGTCATGGCTGTAATACGACTGTAATCATTGTTGTAGTAATATCTGCAATAACACGAGGCATTCAAGCCCTTAACATTCGGATATCTGCACGTATATTTGGTGAATGGACTGCTCGCTGATTGTATCCCCTTCACAAGGGATGTGACTTGCACAATGTGAAAACGTATTTCAGATGTCGGTAGTAATCCGATTCTGCGTTTTCTTTATGTTCATGTCTCATGTTTGTGGTGTTATAATAAGATAAATCGAGTAAGTTTTTGTAGGTGATTCCCTTTTCATCATAATCACGTCTGCATAGAGCAGGATGACAGAACGAAGTTACCTCCTTAAAGTGAAACAAGTTAGTGTGGAAATGTTACTAATGTTTTTGACATTGTGACTAATCTGTATATGACTAGAATCCCGCCCCAATAATTGCTGCTATCTTTCATTTTGACGCATCTTCATCATTTCATTTTGGCATGTCACCAGTTTGTGTTTTTTCCCCAGATAATTTGTGACCGTGCACCTCAAAACGAACATAAAGTCGCACACACTGATTTTGCGTGAGGACTGAAAATAAGTGAAATGGGTCAACCTAGCCGAACTTGACTTTTTCATATTTTCTGAAAGAGCGGGTCTTCTTTTACATTATGCTAAAATTTGGTATCATAAAACGGGCAGGAAAGTGTGTTTTTTTAGCAGTTTATCTCGAATATTTTTGGTAGAATAGTGTGATTAGGTGTGTCTTTAGAATCCCTTTTTCATTTCTGAAAAACCTTGTCCACACTCTTCATTTTCAACTCTAATAACTTTTGAAAAGATAGTGCTACTGCTTTGAAAGTTGGCATTAATTATGGACAGAATGTGTTAATGAGGCATGCTTAATTTCAGTTTAATCTGATAATTTCTTCATTGTTGTTACTCTGGTGGTTTACTTCTTGTTTTTTGTCCCATTCATCGCACAGCCAGCACGGTTTGGTAAAGATTAAGCGCTTGAATAGACACTGTACTTCAGCTGAGCCTCTTTCCTCAGTTCACACTTTTCCTGAGTTTGTGCTTTCTTTCCAATATTTAGATAGGTTAGGAGAGTCCATTTGATTTGAGTTATACATCATTTTAAAGCTTAAAGTCTGCTCTTTCAGAAAATGGTCTTAACTAAAAATGTTTGTTTTGAGGAGCAGGGTCACATTTGTTCGATTTTCAGCCTGTTCGGTTTTCAGCCTGTGTGTATGTGTGTGTGTGTGTGTGTGTCTTTGTGTCTGTGTGTCTGTTTGTATATACTTATGTTTTCCGTCCCATTTTAACAGTGTCTCCCTTCTTTCTAATAACAGATAAGTGCTGGAAGCTATTTACAGCTAATCTGATGAACGCGAATCCCTCTCCGGATGCTACTTGAGCTCTTTGGGAGTTTCCCGAGATCCGGGCATCGCGGGGATTTGGGAACAGTTTCAGCTTCGAAATAACATCCCCCACTCCCTTGTGATTTTTATCAAAATTGTAGCGCTTTCGCTAGATCCTCAATCTATCGGGAAATGTAAATCTCGGTTTTTAATATAAGCAGTCCTTTTCTCTCTTTCTTTTTTATGTCTCTCTCTTATTTTTCATCATCTTCTGTATACTTGCTATAACACGAGTCTCTTAGTTATTTTCTGAAGGTTTTATTATCGCTTTAGATTTTTGCTTTTTTTCACATCTTTCTTTTCATCCGGACATTGCTTGAGTTGCTGAGTAATTGGTTAGCATTGGACTGTCGGACAAAAAATTCTCCCTAAAGTTAGATAGTATTTATCATACAAAATAAAGGAGCTAAAACCAATGTGGTATCTCTCCCTTCCAGGATCATACCCCATACCCCTCACCCTACTCCCCACCTCACGCCCCCTCCCCCTCCTCCTTAACCACCTTAAGGCCGATTCCGATTTTTCTCTTCCACATCTCTAATTGATACGCTATCCACTGGGTGGCAACGGTTCGAGGCCCCGCGGAGTCTACAAGAAGAGGGGGATGGAATGACAGGTGATGCCTTGATTGCATCTCAACTTTTACTCCACGACAAATCAATACAAGTTCCACCTCCCCTGCCCCCCCCCCCCCTCCCCCGTCTATTTTCCTCTATTTTACTTTTCAGGACTTCTGCTACTCTTTCATACATTCCCCCACCTTTTTTTATTTTTGCGCACACATCGATTTTTTAAGATTATTTGGCGGCAGACGAAGGCTAGAGAATGAGATTCCTCCTCTCGTCTGATATTTTGCCCGTCAGACATTTTGTGCTGTTTTTTTTTTTTTTTTTTTTTTTGTCAATTTCAAATTACGACCTTGTCTGCCGTTGATGAGTAAGGTGAGGCTCGGTACATTATATTCTTATTCCAGACGCATGATCATGTTTTAGGCCAAAGTCGATGTTTCAATATATGAAGAGTTTCATCGCAAAATGGGATAAGCGCCACTTTAAAACATGTCAATCATCTTTTAAACATGTCAATCCACTTTTAAGTATGTCAATCATCGGATAAAGCGAAATAAAACCTTTAGGGTGACACCTCACTTGTAACATGACAAGGAGTGTTCTGTGATTAAAAACATTCCAGATTTTCTGATAATTTTCTCTTTTTTTAGCAGCTCCGATCGCAAATATCTAAATTTTACAAGAGTGGAGTCAGGTCGTTTTTGCGATAAAGCTTCATATGTATATCCATATTATATGAATATATTTGAGCGTGGTCTTTCACCGTAAGCGTTTTTGTTTGTGATATGGAGGTGCGAGCTTTCTCTCTGTTTCACACGTCAGGTGCCGATGAGAGGGTCAGGTTGTTAGAAGAGTTTTCGTGCAGACTTTCCACCGCGAGAATTCACTCTCCCCTAAGAGTTTGGCCGAGTAGGGGTACTTGAATAATCTGAGTCCCCGAAAAGCGGGCTCTCTCAGGGCGGGAGTTCAAAATGCTTTTGATGCGCGCAAAACGCGTTGGCTCGATGCCAGACGTTTGCACAACCAGCGTTACGTTACCGCATTTGCGATTCCGATTTTTGGTGGCAGCACGGGCTTCGCGTCAGATCCACTCAGCGCAGGGTTGACGGAAGGTCAAGACTACAAGACGGAAATAGAAAGTTCAACATCACGACGGTGGCTTATTGCATCTGAAAATTCCAGTCTGTCTGCACGAACGCAGATACGGTAGCCATTTCGTATTGCTTTCTTCTTTTAAAGGACAAGTCCACCTTACATACATGTGGATTGAGTGAATGCAGCAATATTAGTAGAACACATTAGTGAAAGTTGGGGGGAAATCGGACATTCCATTCAAAAGTTATGAATTTTTAAAGTATCTGCACAGTCACTGCTGGATGAGAAGACTACTACAGTGTATGATGTCACATGCGTACAACAATATAAGGAAAATATAAAGAGAATTTCACGAAATTTTACTTTTTGAAAAAAAGTGCACATTTCCATGACTCGTCCCTGACTTATGTTAAGGGTAGTATTATTCCCCCTTGCCTTCTGAAAGAGGGAAGTCAAGTGTTCTTTTATTATGCAAGAAAAGTAAAAATATCTTGAATTTTCTTTATATTTTCTTTATATCGTTGTACACATAATGACATCACAAGCTGTAGTAGTCTTCTCATCCAGCAGTGACTAAGCAGAAACTTAAAAAATTCATGACTTTTAAATGGATGGTCCGATTTTCCTCAAACTGTTGCTGATGTGTTCTATTAATATTGCTGCATTCACTCAATCCACATGTCTATGAAGGTGAACTTGTCCTTTAACAATCTCGTCTTTTGCCCATTGGCCGTGAGGTTATAATGATACATGTATTATAATAATCGTATATTGTGCTAAATCCTGTCCGTATAAAGTACTCAAAGCCCATTAGGCCTAATGTAAATTGAATTGGGACAAAATGAAAAGTTTTTGTTTTGTTTTGTTTTAAGGAGTCGCATGCATGTCATAAACACTTTGATGTCATCAAGAAGGCTACTCCAGATTTTGGGGCATGCATGAGTAAATGATTCCATGATTAAATGACTTTAGGGACAGCAAGGGAACCAGAAACGGGTGATCGTTATATTCTTTTGGGTGTAACTTTGAATTAGAAAGGCATTGTAACGGGGGCAGAACCATGAACACAAGTCTTTAGATAAACGTCTAAGATTAATCAAGCCTACTCACGAGCAACTATATGATTGGAATGATGTTCTTCAAATACCTCACTACCTCAAATCACCCCACTACTCTCCGAATAGACAAGATCGTATACATTCTATGGTTTATATGATCTTTGTCCCTGCTCGGGAGTGACGGAATGCGTAAAATCCCCAGCTCTGCGAGTTATCATGCATGGTGTCATACTGTTGCAACTGATTAACAACTAATATTTCATGAATTCGTCATATTGTTGCTAACCAACACTTTCTGATATGTTGAAGTGCCTATACCGATAAGTGTTGAATAAATCTCATCGCTTTACAATACCAGAATGCGGATACATTCAGGGTTGAAGGCCTAGACGAGAGGGGACAGAAGACACAAGATAACATTGCTGTTAATCAAACAGTACGATCCATCTTAGCAGGTGAATGATGAACCTAAATCGACAGAAGAGCTAAAATCATGCTTCTGATCATTGGTTTGTGTACGTGCGTGTTCGATTGTGGTTACGTGTTACGCGATTTTTTCTTCGGGTATCATTGTGTGTACAGACACCGTACTTGGACGTTCTTCGTTGGCAGGCAACATTAAATGGATTTCCCGTGTCGTCTGTTCTATTTGAGGATGATTCTATTCTTCTCGGTACCCCCCCCCCCCCCTCCGGAAAAAAAAAATATCGTAATATCAAAGATCTATTTTTGGTTTTCACCTGCTCTCGCAGCAGAATATACGCAGTGGATAATGCAGCATGAGCTTAAGAACTGAGACGCTGACACGTTGGTCTGCGAATCTTCTGATTCTGAATTTTTCACTTCCAGATGAAAGTGGATCAGAAATGTATGGTCATGAATGTATTGACTGCGATACAGATGGTATGAGAAACATGCATGGCCACGGCAGCGCAGATTATAATGACTGTCAAGAACTCTCAATGTTTGTTTATTCATTGTTGTTTGACAGTTTCCATGAAACAAACCTATGAATGTTCTGTAATGCAAATGATAAAGCAAACAACTTATGTAGAGTCTTCATCACACATGGATTTATTCTCGCTCTAACAACGAATGAAAATGAATACACTAAAACTGTCAATATATCTATAAACGCATCTGCCTTCAAAGCACTCATTTCAGCATCTGTATATCCAGGTTATCTTTGTGAGTCTCTCCGTATCCGTAAGTCCTGAGAAACTGTCTACCTAGCATACCTATGATACGATTTCAACTTCGGTTCCCTTTATCAGTTCATTCTCCCTCCATAAATCTTTCTAGCTACATTGTATATGGATTCTTTGTACAGACATCATCTTGTACGCCTGTTTTTATATTTCGGTACCTGGAAGCAATCCTTGAGGCATACCCGGAATTTGCTTTTCTGAATTTCATTCTTGTAAACTTTGAATTGCTTAAGGAATCCCATATTGCAGGTGACTTTAATTCTGTCAGTTATAGTGCAGTGCACGTTTTGATTGGCATATACAACAAACCAGATGCTCGAATGGATTCATAACTCACTATAGTAAGAGTAAGCAAAGCAAATAGAGAACATTAAAAAGATATTTTGAATACGCAAAGTTTAACTTTTTCTCTATTTGTACACAATGTACTTTCGTAGTGATGTATTGATGAACGAGGAAAAAAAAAGAACAGAAAAAAAAAAGAAGATAGTCAGTATATCATCGGGACAACACTTTATTCAAGTTTAACGAGTCGCTACTTTCATAACTTTGGTTTCGTCTTTCCCAAGTACGGCAAATACATCAATCCCATATTTTGACATTACGGTGATTTAGGATTCGCGTCAAGAGTTGATAATAAAGTGGTTGATTCGGGAATTACAACTTTCAAACATGAGTGTTCAGCAAACTCTTCGCGTCTTTCGTACCTAATGAATGTGAAACTGAAGGACTTTTTCAGACGGCTCATGAATCTTCATATCAGGAAGAAATTGCTTTTCGAAACCTGGAAGCTGTTTGCAGCCCGTAAGCACAAAGCGGTGACAGGAAATGATAGAGATGGAAGATTACGGGTTGTTTGAAATGATTCTTATTTTCTTTAAAAATAAGCAGTCGTGAATGCGCCAACGATTAATTGATAATCAAAGCTGTCCCATGATTTATTGATTTCGAGGAGCATGTTCATGTTTGAGTATCCTACTCTCTCAATCATGTTTGGGGTTTTTTCTTTGCTGCCGTAACTTTTATGATTCGAGGGGGACTTGCCAGGTACTTATGAGTGGAGAGGAACTGAGCAAACGATAAACATTTTTCAATTATTGTAAACGAACACTTTTTTTTTAGAAGTGCGGAAGACTTTGCTTCAATCATTATCTCGACATCATCATCATCATTTATATTGGCACTTCAAGACTTCGACAAAACTTGCCAACACTAAAGCTAAAACTTGTCAGCTTTGCTTGCTTAACTGTTTCTTTGCGATATTATCACCTTCGCGAGAAAGATTTGATATATAGTCCAGGTTAGTTAGAGTACCTCAGGAACTACACTTCGATTATTTCTTGTTTATCCTGCTATACTCTCAATCAAAGGTCGTCCTCTTGTCCGCCAGAACTTCTTTCCCAGCAAAGGGGATTAGAAATGATGGCTCACAAGTGCAGGCGGTACACAGAACTATGATCATCTCTTTTGTTTGTGTTTTTAAATCAAAGTTGAACATAATCGTGTTAAATACTGTGTTAAACCATGAAGTTTCTAGGTATATCTCCATGGTTCGACAAGTCAACGTATGTGAAGGTGAGTTTTCTTTTGCATCTACACAATCTTCACCATCCAGTGTCACGATGCATTCTTTGAGTATGTCTTAGTTTTTCTGTTATGGATGTGGTGAGGGAAAAATTCAGTTGGATCTGCTGACTTTTTCCAACAGGACATTACAGGTATGAGCAAAGTGATGTTTTGAAAACTGTCATTAAAGTCACGAACGAGAAAAACCACCCGTAGTAAAAGAGCGCAGTGAACTATCGTAGTTATATCATAGCAGTAAAATGTTAAACATCGATTACTTCGAAAAAGACACGCACACAATGCTGATTTATAGGTAAGGAATATAAAAAAAAAAGTCATTTAACATAGTTCATTTATGTATTCATTGTATTGATAACCGGAACTATTACTATAGTAAGCCTACATCCATTAATTTTATGAAACATTTTTTTCGGCTCCATTTTGCAATCAAATTCAGTAACAACAAAGTGACATCATCATCATGTGTGTTTTGCATGATCCCCTCCCTGACATGCCTGACCCCAACATACCAATACAAATAGAATCATTCACATCAATCGGATGCACACACACACACGCACACACACACAAACACACACACACACACACACACACAAACACACACACACACACACACACACACACGCACACATACACACACACACACACATGCATGCATGTTAAGATGAAGAAGAAATTAACTAATTGCATGCCATTCACATATAACCTTCGACTCCATTCACTGCCATTAGCGACGCGCCCACTCTGTTATTTGTATTGAATTCTGTGCACCACCTTACCCACCACCTGTTTCACTACCTCGCTCATTCTTGCAACCTGGCACTCCTTGTATTGACATTTCTGTATATTTCCGTCGCCTTTTGTGTCGTTCATTCATTATTACTGCGCGAGGCTTTATTGCCGCTGGATTTCACGCTCTCGAAATATTGAAGGGAAAATGAACTCTTTCAAATCTTTGCTCGAGGTCAGGTAATCGTTTACAGTTTCAAAAAAAACCAACAACAGCACCAGTATATTGGAGAGGGAGAAGTTATTCAGTTGCAGGAAGTGTTGTTCATTGAATAGTTGATAAAGGCACATTCATTTGCTAATATAAGACTGGTGACTTGATTGTGTTGGTTGAATGTATTTACGTATACTATGTGTAATGTAAATACAAGCCCTTGACTTGAAAAAAAAAATATGAAAAACAATCGATTACAACCTAAGTTTATAAGATATTCCAAGGACTAAGATGCTGAGACAGAGTCATGGCAAGGACGAAATATGATTGCATACACTCAAAAGGACATACATTTTCCCGCCAAAGAGAGAACCATAATATATTGAAGAATTGCTTAAAAACAACTCATGGACGACCTATTCATCTTCCCCTAGGAACAGTAACGCCTCAGCAGGGGTCGGACAATTCATTATTTAGCCAGGCAAAATGGCTACAAAACATACAAACAAGCAAACAAACAAACAAACTCGGAATAATCAAAGCAAACCCACTGGGATTTCATAAGGGGATAAAGGAACAGGCCAAAGTAACTGGTAAGGCCTTTTCAACCTTCTCCAAACTTCCTGGACAAAGAAGAACGGGTACACTAATGCCAACTGACTGTCAAAAGCCACCGACAGGCATGTTTTGGAAAACTTGTACAATTGTTTAGAAGCTTTAGCATCGTTTCCAGCCTCCAATGTACCGCTTTGTAAATGTCATTTTATTCCCAAATGGCTGCTCACCGTTTTGTCTTCACCGTCTCTTCTCTCCTGTCTACCCCCGTTCCTGTTTGTCTCCGTTCCTATGTTTCGTCTCTCCGATGAGATAAATTCTAAATTCCTGCGTGATTTGGCTTCTCAGATATACCTTTCTGTCTTTATCTCCCTCTCTTTCTTATTCTTAATCTATCTATCCTCGTCTCTTCCTACTGTATAGATTTATCTCTGCCACTGTACCTCACTCCCTCACCTTCAATGCATGTCACCTAGTTTAAGTTTCTCTCTTTCTATCTATCAATCGGTGCATCGCACAAATCTCTCTTTCTTCTATCTTTCTATCTCTTTTTCTTCCATTCCTGTGTTCCCCTAATCGTCCAGGTATCACTCAGTTTCTCTCTTTCTCTCTTTCTATCTATTAATCGGTGCATCGCACAAATCTCTCTTTCTTCTATCTTTCTATCTCTTTTTCTTCCATTCTTGTGTTCCCCTAATCGTCCAGGTGTCACTCAGTTTCTCTCTTTCTCTCTTTCTATCTATCAATCGGTGCATTGCACAAATCTCTCTTTCTTTTATCTTTCTATCTCTTTTTTTTTTTTCCATTCCTGTGTTACCCTATAGTCGTTCATATGTCACTCAGTTTTTCTCTTTCTCTCTTTCTCCATCTCTCTGTTCGATATTTCTCCACCTTTTTTGTCTCCCTTCTTCTCAACTGCACTTCTATTCTTTCGACCCCCTGGGGCAAGTTGCTGTTAAGTTGATTATGGACGGTGTATCAGCATCGATCGCCCGGTCGATCCGCACAGAAAAACTCAAGTTTGTATTACCTGTCCCAGTGCCTGGCGAAGAATGGAGCCGGGGAAAAAAACAAAATCGAGATTTAAGCCGTGGGCAAAAACAGTGTACGAAGCACTGTTAGAGTCAAATAAAACAACACCTTGAGCAAAGACATGGATATTGCGGGGAAATTTCCGCCTTTTATACACACGCAAAGCTGGCCTCTCGGAATGACAATGCAAATTATACAGGGGAAAAAAAGGATGAAAATTGCATTACGTATGAAGCCGGAAGGATGAAATATGATAACGTTTGGAATCTGAAAATTGACAGATTAGTCGATATTTGGTGGAATTAGTCAAGTCACTTGGCGTTTCCTTCAATTAAATGGTCTAAGAACCATTCTGTCATCAATATTAAGTTCACCAAATCTTGCTCTCTCTCGGTTTTTCGACCCTCCGCCCCCACCCCATCATCATCACCTTTTCTCTGACGGGCAGTTGCATGCATAGACACTTCCAAAACACGATCACATTCTAGCTTCCTCCAAGTTTCTCTAGATTTTGAGCAGAGGCAGATGTCGCCCAAGGTTAATTCCATATGATATCATTTCAATAGAATTTTGTCTACTGTATGATTGCATCTCTTCAGTTTCTTGTTATTTTTTTCCTACATGAATATAGCATGTGGGTGTTCTTTTTATTACGAGGGGGGGGGGGAGGGGAGGGGGGGCTGGTAGGGAAGATGAATGAGGATTAGGTCCAATGTTTGTGCACGCTTTTTGTGTTATTACTGTTATTATTTCATGTTGTTACTGCCTACCAGTGTTTCTTGAGTGCACTAAAACAGCTGATGGCGTTGGGATGAATATTAGTTTATGACAAGTAAATTTGCTCTTCAGTGGTACAATGCCACTCAGAAAGAACTGAGCTCTGTGACCTAGTTTGAATCGGGTATCCGGGTGTACGGTTAATCAGAACTCGGCACCGACCGTAATTGTGGCAGCCCGCGTTGGTGGCAGCCCGTAATCTAGATGCACGTTCACTGATTCCACCTGTCATGCCTGTAACAAGGTACTAACTACGCAGAAAAAAACAAAACACAAACATGTAAGGCGTTCACTCAAGCTACAATTCATTAAGGGGTACTATTTTGTGCTTTCTTCATCATCCTCTTGTTTAAGGTTTGACTTGAAAATTGTGTTTTAATCTTGAATTTGATTTACCTTGCCTTGGCTAATGTCACGACAATTACGATCATTACAATGTTGAATTTAATGTTAATCATTGTTCGCAGCGTATGTTCAGATTAGGACGAGAGAAAAAGTATCATAGGATTGCTCGTATTTGATGAGGATGTCTTTCTTTGTACATGTTTTAAGAAAGATCATACAGTGCGTCTTGAAAAGCGTAGTGCTTTGTTAATATCCAACCTTTTAGCGAAGCACGGTTCATCAAATCCCCAATCACAAAATGACATTTTTTGACCATCCCACGAGGAAATGTATGGGCGGATTCTGCGTTCCTGGATTGACATTTTTGTCTGGTGCGCGTAACCATGGTGATCTGACATCCACAGATTTCGATTTCAGTTATCACATTGCATCATTTTCATGCAACACTGGCCTGTAATCTATCTTTAGACATTTTAGACATATTTTGTATTCCTCCTACCTTCTTAAATGAAAAGGTCAGAGGTGGCGTTTTCAGCGGTACCCCTAAGGTAGGGAAATGCTTGGATTTGAATAAGAACCGACTTCGTTGACAAGTGAGCTTTCAAGTTATATATATATATAAATATATATATATATATATATATATATATATATATATATATATATATATATATATATATATATATATATATCTATATCAGAAATTGGACTGAGGCGGGACGTTGCTCTCGATCTTAGTCTCCCTTTTATTTGTCAAGCTTTCGGCCCGTCATTAGGCCTTCGTCAGGATCTGCGTGGGACTCGTATCGTTATCGTTGCATCCCAGCACCGTGTGTTCATCTTCTGAAATTTAATTTATTAGGGTGTTTTACCTGTATGTTGGGCTGTATTTTATACTGTCTGGTCATGGCCGAGTTTTCTGCTACGGGTGTTTTACTGTGGGTCTGAACTTCAGAACCTCAGGGAACTATCTCTCACACTATATATATATATATATATATATATATATATATATATATATATATATACATATATAAAACTTGAAAGCTCACTTTCAAACAGCAATGCTGAATTATGCTTGTTTCAACTGCATAGAACTTCATTTGATTCGATCAAAAAGCTGCGTTATTTCGGTAACAATTATGAAAACCTAGATGTGAAAATTAATTTTTTGTTTGGTGGCGGAGGAATATTGCCAACGCCAAGATCACATCAAGACTATCAAGACTAAAGGCCTCAGCTAAGTTTACATTTGACACAAATCTCGAACTAACTAGGCAAAACAAAAGACCCCCCCAAAAAGATTCCTGTGCACGATTATTCTTTGCGAATGACGTGTACGTAAGACCACTTGAGCATTCAAAAATGGCGTGCCTTATCATTAATGGGGGTCAGAAAATATGAAAGCAAAATGCAGAAAGGAGGGGTGTGATAATTCAAGCGGATGCCAGCATATCTTTTTTTCTGAACCTTCCCTCTTTTCCTCTTCCTCTCCCTTCTCTCCATCTGTATCTCTTTCTTTCTCTCCCTTCTTCATCCTCTCTATCTCTTTTCTATTTCTGCCCTTTCCCCCCTCATCCTTCTACTAAACATCGTTTTCCTTCACCCATAATCAATATTGAATGGCCATCACGCACCTTGCAGTGTTCTAAACAAGACTCTCGACGATACAAATTTTGTCAAAATGTGTCAAGGCGTCTTCTTTGGACGGTGTTTGAGTCTCACTGCACGTTTGTTCCTCAGGTTCTCAAGCCGCTATTACTGAAACAACAAACATGTGAAGTGCGGGTCCCAGCCCGCCCATGCCTCGTCCGTAGAGGAAGGTCGAGGCGGGACGGGTCAGATTGAGCAGGGTAGAAACCGGGAGGAATAATTATGGGTCTCAGGCGTCCGTCGATCGGCTGTGTGATGATATAACGAGGAACTGTTATTAAACAGAGAGTCGGTTTTTTCACCCTTCACCTTTTCCGGAGACAACTTTGTAGGCCCAATGTGTCGTTTTACCTGCGTGAGAATTTGGCATTTTACTTTGCTTCATCCCTGGAAAGTACAGCTGAAACATCCTGGCCGTTAAAGGAAAAAAAAAAGAAACGAGAAAGAAAAAGTGCGTCTCTTTCAAAAGACAGCTTATTATCGTTACGAAGCAATGAGACGGAAGACGGAATATCCCTTCTATCAATTCGTTGGTTGATGAACTGGCGATTGGCGACGATCAAACGCGGCGAAAAGTGGAGCCTTTGAAGGAAAGTGTGCCCGAAAGAAGGCGGGCTCTTGCCTTCCTCTTCATGTCATTCTGTCGAGCATCAGCGCTTTCAAATAAAAATCTCATTTCGCCCCTCAAGGATACGTTTCAAGAGGTTGCTGCGAGTTGCATCGCGGTGTTCGCGCGTTACATCACTGTGACGTCATCAGTGACGTGTTGCGATGCACTTATTCAAGTGTCATAAATCGGGATGCGTCTTAATAGGATAGAAGTGGGAGACAAGCAATACTCAACGTTGAATTGCACTCTAATTTTATCGCTTTCTGTTTTTAATATGATGCCAGAAAGAGGCGTGTTAAGTGGCTGGCTATACGGCAAGCAGGTCTATTGATGCAACTGAGAAGAGAAAGGGGGAAAACCTCCAATTTTCTATCCCATCGTTATATTGCATTTGGCATCAGCGTAGTTTGAGCCGAATTTCCTTTGAAAATGCACAAGCGAGTATTATGGCTAACCTCACCCAACGGTGGGAGCTCAAGGTATCACACTGAGATGTAAAATGCCCCGTTACTTGCTTTCTCAATACTGACAGTATAGCTTATATTTCCTAATGTATCGTTCCATTGACGCCATAATTTGAATATATCATACGTCATCACGGCAAGAAGCAAATTCGATATTTGAGATATTAAACACGGTTAAACAAAAAAGAAAACCTCTCTTTAGGCCTTTCGTCACTGGCAAAATTGTTTCTTAGCCCACTTTCTCTCTGTCTGTCTGTCTGTCTGTCTCTCTCTCTCTCTCTCTCTCTCTGTCTGTCTGTCTCTCTCTCTCTCTCTCTCTCTCTCTCTCTCTCTCTCACTAGCCCTGCCGATGCACTGTGGCGCATGGCAACATTTTTAGTTATACTCAGTATTGTTGTTGTCTCTTTTTTTCTAGGAGCCGGAGTGGGCTAGCCCTGTGCCGGCGGTATTTTGTTGGGGTGTATGGTCTTTGCGAGCAGAAATAGATATTTTATAAGTGGATATTATACAATTACTTCGAGATATGTGGCTGAAAACAGCTTTACAATACTTTTATATCATTCATAAATGACTTTAAATATGTGAGTATGACATGCATCGATATGCATGTTGGTCTTGTTTGTGTGCGTTTGATACCAACTCATTACAAGCCAAGCTAGTACAGAGGTAAGATGTGCTTCGAGAACGGAACATCACTATCTTATATACCAATTGATATATATGCGATTGTTTTTGTTATTTTTGTTTTCCATGTATTTACATTGTATTGTATTTATAATTTCGATGTGCTGGCCCCCATGGAAATCCAGCGGTGTCACGTTGGTATCGCTGAATATGGGCCATCCAGCCGTTGTCTTTTATAATAATAATAATAATAATAATAATAATAATAATAATAATAATAATAATAATAATAATAATAATAATAATAATAATAATAATAATAACAATAATAATAATAATAATAATAATAATAATAATAATAATAATAATAATGATAATAATAAGGTCTTATTTATTCAGGGTAGCCTCTTCAGTGTTGCCACTACTCTACCAGAGGGCCCTGCCATTATTATTACCCCAGCGTTGCCAGGTACCCATTAATACACCTGGGTCGAGAGGGACATTGTGGGTAAACACATCTTGTCCAAGGACGTAAGCACTGGGCGGGATTCGAACTCGGGTCCTCCGGTTGGGAGTCGAGAGTCTCATCCACTATGCCACAGCGCCCCCACTGTGGCATAGTGGGGCCCCAGCTAACGGAGCCCCACGGAAAATAAAATCAATCAATCTTTGAAACTGTGATTTTGTTTTTGTTTTTATTTCGGTCTCTTCGACCATTTCAAAAGCTCTATTATGTATATACTATTATTATTATGTTTATATAAGTAATCAAGCATGTCAGACATTAGCTCTTTCCTGAATTTTCCCCAGATCAATCTCGCATTAGTATTGTCTAAAAGCATTGTTCTTTTCTCCGTTGTTTACTGCAGGTATTTCACATTGTTTTATGCTCTTTCAAACTTCACGCTTTTTTTTTTCCTAATCCTTCATTTCATTTCACTTCATTTCATTTCATTTGTGATGGTTCACCAATTCCTATAAGCTGTCAACACGAAACATAATAAAATACATGTTAATTTCAAGCATGTATGCACACAGTTGTGTAGTTGTCTTGATGGGTATGATTACGTAAACACAGAAATGTGTAAATTAGTTAATGAATTATATCAAAGTCAGGCGAAATGTGAAAGAGAAAAAAAAAAGAAGAATCTCCTTCTTTAAAACCGATGACATCTAAATATTTGTTTTGAGAGTGGCTCCACACACTCCAGTTGTTGAGATCTGACCATCACTACTGCAACAGATGCCTTCCCCACGCTTGGAGGATGGCCATCTCCATGCCCCGTGGTTTACCTCCCCGCATATCACTCTCCCCTCTACCTGTCAGCATCGCTCCGTTAGCTGGGGCCCCCGCAATAAACATCGCTTCACTCGTCGTAAACCGCGCAATTACAGTCAATCTAATTTCGGGGGAGGGCCGAAGTGATTGTAGTTTCCTTTCCATATCGTGCTTCCCTCTTTGTTGGTGTAGCGACGCGCACATGTGACGGTAATGAAAATCACCTTGGTCTTCAGCGGTGATTGATCAAGAGAGAAATAAAAGAGAGATGGGGGGGGGGGGAGAAAGAGAGACTGACTGACATCAACCGGCTATTAATGCTTATTTTTCTAATTGGCCCTTATGTATTGTAACCAAGCTTTGGAACTTCAGCGATTCAAGTGCATAGAGGTTACGAAGCGGAGATGAATGAAGGAAAGTACAATATCCCCCTACGTTGTTGACATAATTATGCTTGGTTATGAGTCGTGTTTGAATAGAATGTGTGTGTGTGTGTGTGTGTGTGTGTGTGTGTGTGTGTGTGTCTGTGTGTGTGTGTGTGTTAGTGTGTGTGTGTGTGCGTGTTGTTTTTTTTTTTGTTTTTTCTTTGTTTTGTTTCATTTTTTGTCTGTTAAGAATCCTGTTTTCGAAGTATGCACATACATTTTATTTCTATCAATCAAAGGAATTTTACCATTTTCACGACTGCTACAAGACCTTTATGTAGGACACACATATCTGGAGTTGTAGGTTAAGGTGTTAAGGGCTTACAGAACAGTTTGAAATATCTTTTGCATATTTCGCCTCCGAGCTGAGGTAGAAGAAAAAAAGAAAGCATAGCAGAAAAACAAACAGATGAAATCTCCGGACAAATTGGCAAGACGCATACACAATTCATTTTAATACGCACACGCACGCACCTGGATAGCGCTGCAAGCCGGCGCGACGCGTCTCTGGTTACCCCCCGAGTGAGTGCGAGCAGCTCAACTCGCGCACTTGCGGAGCGTAATTGTCACAATTTACACCTCGGTCCTATTCCCAGGGAACTCCTCGATGCATCGTTTATCCAATTCAAACGTCCGTTTCGCGGAAGATGATTTATCGCTTGATTACGCTTTCAGGGTATGTTCAGACGACAGTGTGTATATCCGCAAACAGCCATCAGCAGCACCTCAAAGGGGTTCCGCACCAAAAATCGGTGCTCAATAACCAAACCATGAAAGCTAAACCTTGCTTAAATTGATATAATAAAATGGTACTCACTTTGCCTATATCTACGCTGAAGGCGTGAACTTCAGTTTGTGTTTCAGCCTTATTAAAGCGCCCTCACCTAATGAACCGCGATAATCAGTACAGCAGGTTTCATTCCCCTAATCTGTCATTTACACTTTTCTCGTCAGGCAAGCTATAGATAACTCTAACCCTGAACAAAGGCTACATTACATGCAATGAAGAAAAAATGTGTATGGCGAACCACTATAACTATATCGAATGCTTCAAGGACTCATATGTTGTCATTTACGCTGACTTTTCTCTTTATTTTTCATTCAATATTATTTAATTTTTTTTTTCATTCATTTAATTTATTTTTATTTTTATTTTTTTATTTTTTATTCAGTATTAACTCAAATCAATTTTTGCAAATTTTATACTGCCAAACAGAGATTGTAAAACGCAAGAGTTTAATCTTCACGTTCGAACTGAAAGAACTCCAAGAGATACTTATGTTGCTACCCCTCTCCATTTATATCTATCTCTCACTCTAGCTCTATCTATCTCTCACTCTATCTCTATCTTTCTGTCTATCTATATACCCGTCTCTATCTATCTTTATCTCTCACTCACTATGTATATCTACCTATCTATCTATCTATCTACCTCTCTCTATCTATCTTTATCTCTCACTCTCCATCTCTATCTTTCTGTCTATCTATTTTTCTATCTATCTATCTATCTATCCATCCATCTTTCTACTTCTCTCTATCTTTATCTCTCACTCTCCATGTCAATCTATCTGTCTACCTGCCTCTATCTATTCTTATCTCTTATTCTCTATCTCTATATCTTTCTATCTATCTATCTACCTCTTTTCATCTATCCATCTATTTACCTCTCTCTTTCTATCTACCTGTCTCTAACTATATTTATCTCTCATCTCTATCTCTTTCCATCATATCTTCCTACCTACCCGTCTCTATTTTATCTTTCACTCTCTATTTCTCTCTATGTATCTGTGTATGTATGTATGTATGTATCTATTTATCTAGCTACCTGTCGTATCTCTACCCATCCATCAGATTTTCCAAGACACATTATTGTTCACAGAGAAAAACTGACACATTTGCATCATTTGGTGTTGTCAATATAACGGCAAATGTTATGCCTGCACCGTATTATCGTAGGCTGATAATGATGTGTTCACATCTTACGCTGATAGCACGTTGTCATTACGCACACAGTAATATTGAAAACATCTCTATCACGTAAATGGAAGAGAATTCCTGTAGGGTTCAATTGGAACCAAATATCTGGGCCATCCATAATTATCTCCCTTAGCCTTTAATTCCCATGTACATTTCAAGTCAATTCAACTCTCTTTCTCTCCCTCTCTCTCTCTCTCTACCTCTCTCACCATGATATATAAGTGCATTCGCGTATATACAACAACCTACAACATACAAAAATCTGTATATAATCTTACGGTTTGTACATGGCATGTGTTTATATAGCTATGTGTGTATGTGTGTGTGTGTGTGTGTGTGTGTGTGTGTGTGTGTGTGTGTAGTCAAACCTACTGTAGCGACTGCTTGTCTATTAATGACCACCTGCTCATAGCGCCCACATTGGAATCCCCGCTAAACCCCTATGTATAGCGACCACCTGGCTGACACGACTAAGTAGGCCTACCACATTGATTTTGGTGTCCGTCGGACGACGGCCGTTGAATCAAGGAAATGGCGTTACACGCACAAACACACACACACGAACACGCACACACACACGCACACACACACATTTATATACAGTATAGGCCTATACATTTGTACATAATTTAAGAGAGAAAAGGGTTACTTCCTTGTTTCTGGAAAAGTAGAAAGTAGAAACTTTTGTTTGGTACAACTGTTGAAGAATTTTCTTTACACAACTGATTTCATCTATCTCCATCAATATCAAGTATGATTCTTCAATTCTCAGTGAAAGAGATTCTTGCTCTCTACTGCTTTATTGTAACATGCTTCAGCTTCTTACTCTCCTGACCACAATAAATGTATTTTGCTGTAAGATTTTTGGAATGGAACCAACATGTGTACAGTAAGTTTGGTTATACCACTCCTGTATATCCAGCTCATTGTAGATGACATCCAAGTGACTACTAGTATATACCGTCGACATCCTATATGCGGATCGTGGGATTCGGTCTCAGGATTACACTTGTCTCACGCTCGACAAGAGATTTCGACACCGACGGCCTGTGACTAATACCTCGTCATACTCGACTGATCGGAGCTTGCCCATTCGCCCTCCTACGGTCAAGACTAGTTAATCTCCCCAGTGGCGCGAGCGGTTGGCGTAAATTGGTGACTATACTGTCCGAGCCCGCAAACGGTCAATTCATTCCAATAACAGAGCAAATTCGGCGGCAAATCATCTGGTCCGTGAAGCAATTTCGCCGCCGGCTTTTTTCTCGCTTTTTTTTTAGCTCGTTATTCAATAGGTGGATTTCAAGTGAACTCATTATATTGATATATAATATGCGATTTGCATGCGATAAGACGTCCCGAGGCTTGCCTAGTAACAGAATTAACAAGGTCAAAGACTGCCAGAGCTCTGTTACAGCCTCTCTGCCCTTGTGTTCTTCTCTGCATTAATCAAAACCTTTGCGCAGCGGTAATTCCCTCCTTTATGAGGGGGATGGTGACTAACATGTAGGATAACCGGTTTTACGAGGGGAATTTACACTTTTGACAGCAAACGTTTATTGCTCTGGTCCATGTGCTGTCACCTCTCTTGTCAGAGGGCATCCAGTAGTCTAGATTGAATCATTCGGAGGCAAATGTGTTCATTTTGAATCGGTTAAAAGATTGGTAATGCTTTTTCTTATGAGGTTATATAAGTCAGCCGAGATATTCCTGGTACAATGGTAAGAATGTCTGTCTATCAGCACAATTCTCCCTCGTCCTTGTTATACAAACACGATAGATTCCAAACATACGCCGACTAATTCAATTCCGTCCCATTGCACAAACACGATTTCCCGCGCGATTCTCAAAATAAATTTCTCCTTTTACGCCCCCATTGCTTTCACATGCCATCCACTGGCAGGGACATTTTCAGGAAGATCTGCGAGCAGGGAGGCCTTCTTTTGCCGTGAACGTAAGGCAATGCATGCCACCATGAAATGTACTGGCCTTTAAGCAAGCAGCTAAGCAAGTTACAGTTCCTTTTATGCCACCCTGAATACGTAGGCTACTGGCCTTTGGTACGCAAGCAGCTAAGCAAGTTACAGTTCCTTTTATTACCCCCTACTGCATTACTCCTAGCCTGCCCATTGTGCCCCTCGATTCAAAATTCACTACGTTGATGGCTGATTTAGTCGTTTTTCTCGATGGTATGGAATCTCGGCAAAGGGTCTGGAATGGGTAATAAGCTGAACGCTGCAGGGAAGACGGGGTACTGTCCAAGAAAGGGGGTGGAGCAGATGTGAAGAAAAAAATGGAGGAAGAATGATGACAAAATATCCAATGAGTGGCAATGTTGCAGGTATGGATGAATGGGTCTAGGGCAATTACCCCCCGGGAAATTACCCCTGACCCTTCCCCTAGCCCTATTCCTAGTACTAATCCTAATCCTGAACCTAATCCTAACCCTAACCCAAACTCCTTACCCTAAACCTAACCCTAACCCTAATCTTTACTCTAACCTTACCACTAACCAGTATTTAGCCGGGGGTAATTGCCCTGATACGGGATGAATAAAAACAAACGATTTGTTCTCATCCCTATTTTCATTCCAAGTTTCTGTAACGAGATAGCAATTTTTGTTGTTGGCATCAAATGAAAAAGGAAATTAAAATACCAAAAGGTTGTTTAATATCGTCGGATTCTGAAGAAAAACAGTTTTCATAATGAAAGGGATGAATTCAATTTGTGTTATATAGGCCAAGAACGTTTATGATTATCAAATCAAACAGATATTCATTAGGACAGTTATGATATTGCTGACGCAGGGTGAGTAACCCGCTGATATGGTTTAGGTGGTCCCGCTTCACATCCAAATGGACCCCATGGAAGGCCAGCTAGTGCAACTGAACATTGGGTATCCGGCCATCTTCTCAGATGGAAAATGAAACCAACAACATTATTGACCCAAATAAATTGCATTGTTTTGGAAACTTTGTATTAAACCAAAAATGATTTCATTAGGCACACTCGTCAATGGAACGATAATATTGATCAAAATAGAATGCTCTGATTTAGAAATTGTGAACGATTTCTACAAGCACTAAAGAAATAATGCTACCTGAAGCACTTCGCTGCTTGTCAGTCAGGTCAATAATAATTGAATATCTGGATCCATGAACAAAGGGATGACGTGATAACGGCTTTATAAACACGTTAAGGAATGAAAGAAGCATATATTGCCGCTAATATTGTGGTTTCAGAACTGTACCGGTACTCTTAATAGTTACGTTCAGACGACAAGCCTTAACCTCGAGGTTAGGAAACCTCGAGGTTAGAGCTTGTAGTTAGGGACCGTGTATTATAGACGCACTCGTAGTTAGCTCGATGTTAAGAGCCACGAGATATCTCAGGGTTAGCGCTCTAACCACGAGCCGCGGGGGCGGGGGGGTCCCCACTCGTAGTTAAGCACCGTGTGGACACAAAAATCAACGAACTCAAAGGGGCAGGAGCTTAACCTCGAAGTTAAGCTTCGTCGTGTGGACGCACGTCGAAGTTAGGGACAAGAGCTTAACCTCGAGGTTAGGGCTTGTCGTCTGAACGTAACTAATGAGAAGGTCCAGCGTGCGAGTCCTTTCATGCCCTCCCCCAACACACGCACACTCTTCGAGTCCTTCCCAGCAACTGAGTAACTCCTTTCCTCACATCTCCACACACTCCAAGTACCTGGCTTAAAGCGCTCCTCTATAGGTATGGCGAGTGAATGCACTGTGCGGGGTTCAAGTGACCAGGCAAATAAAGTGGTGTACTTCAACGTAGTTAAAATGTCGTAAAGGGGGTAAGTGAGAGGAGTGTCTGTGGACAAGGTGAAGTCATTACGGAGAAAAGTGGTAGACACGCAGACTTGGTAGACTTGACGATACTGTGCACGCGAAGGAGATAACAGGGGGTTCAATATACTCAGAAGCCATATAAAATCATTTGCCGTTAACGGCAGGTTGACATGAGGTGTTTGGTTGCCGTTAAATCATGGTAAGCACCATTCAAGCCACCATTAGAAGTAGGGTATAATATCACGCCTGTATTACTAAAGACAAAATATGTATTAGTTTGTTTGTTTGGTTTTTTCCTCGTTCATATTCTACCAATATCCACGTGGAAAATGCCGTGGTGGTCCTTCCATAATTATATTTTTGAACTGAAAGGGAGTTCGCTTTTACTGCAGTGTATACCCTAAACTCAACAAGCGTGCATTATAAAGAGTACCGGCCGCCTATAGGTAGGTCACTACGGGTAAGCGTGCACAGGGGCTGCACAAGTGCCTAACATTCTACGCCTTTGTACACTTTATCAACATTTGTACATTTATTTAACCTGCTATAAAGCTTCCTTCTATATTCTTCTTTTCCCTCTTCACTACTCTTTCATTCAAGCATGCCATTGTTGTGCAGTGTTTGCTTAAAGCCAAAGAAGACAGTGCAAGCACGATATTTCGTATTCCATTCTTTAAGCAAAGGACCTTGATATTCTCATCTCTAGTTGGCTAGAAATAAATGGACAACACGTTACAGTTCCGGGAAGTGCACTTAGCAGAAATCGTCTCCTTTGTTCGCTCCATCTTTTTGTCAGACGCTGCCCTTCGTAAAACGGAAATATACCCCAAGGAAAAACTTAAAAGCATGAACTCTGTGGAGAAAACGTACAAACACGCAATGCAATTGCGAGCGAAACGGACAAAATATCACGAAAATAGATGACCCCAGCATTTATATACAGTTGTTTTGATCCAGCACTTTTCTCATATTCCATGCGCGAAAGGTCAAAATTTCAATTAATTTCTACATATATTTTCAATTTAATGCGAACTTTACCGATCCGTACAGCACAACACAAAAGTGCGAAGAGCATACGAGTCGTACTACATCAAATAAAGCAATCATTGCTTGGCCACCACTTCATTAAGTAAAAAGCGCAAACTTCTGTCATGTGGTCATCCTACAGGTACGGCCATTGATTCCTGTACAATATATTCTACTTTAATGTTTGTACATAATTTCTTGTAAATTCACATTTTGATGGGAGATATGGGAGGGGGGAGTCTGTTACCTAATTGGAGGTACCATGATGCTATGAAACACTTAAGTTCTTTTTTCATTCCATTTATACCTCTATTAGATAAATAAGTTATTAAGTAATTAAATAAGTAAGTATAAGTAATTAAGTAAGACGTGATGACTCAGATTTTATATGAAAATTCAATCTTAGCTTTTGAGAAGCTGGAAAAAATAAGGTGAATTTCAGCAAGCATGTGGCATTGTAACGTCAAGAACGTTCGTGGTTGCTGATGTGTTTGATACCTCCCATTAATTTCTGTCACCTTTTATTAGTAATCGATGGATAACATTATCCCGGGATTAAGGTGAAGAGTGAGAGATAAGGAAACTTCAATGTCTGAAAAGGAAGGCGGAGTGTCATGTGGAAGCGATCAGTGTGAGCAAGACGATTTCATACATAAAAAGATCGATGTTCGCAGAATCCCAGCCCCAACCGACAAAACTACGCAACAAAACAACAAACAATCTATGAGATTGTGGTTAGGGGCATATCCAAAATCAGACTTGAAAGTTGGATTGACTTCTTAATCTATCAGATTGGGATTTAATTTAATTTTGGATTTGTCCCTCATCTAAATCTAAGGAATTTAGAGAATTGTTTCTGATACCCAGACATCATTTCCTCGTAATCTCTAATGGTGTATTACCACGTAATCCTTGGGAGATTTGAGGATTTTCTCCTTGTTTTGTAATTTCATGCCTGTGCTAAACCCTCTCCAATCTGTTAAAAATGTATTCGCAGTTTTGTATATTGGTGTGACTGCGTCGCATTAAGGTTGCCAGATTCAGTCTGTTGTTGTTGTTTTTTCTCGAGAAAATTAAGAGTCAAACTCGTCCCATTATTTACCACCACACTGTATCTGTCAATGATCTTTTACATATTACCTAACAGTACCCCCCCCCCCCTTCCCCCTCTCTCTCTCCTTCCCAAAAGCATCAATGATAGATATGACCAATTTCTTCACTGAATGACCGTGGGTCCGTGTGGTGCCTCGAGGCAAAAAAAAAAAAAAAAGCGTACCACTGACAGCTTTGTGCACATGCGCACACACAGCTGTGAATCCAGAGATGTTTCATTGTGTATTCAATTCTTGATGCGAGTATCCCTTACACTTTATCTTAAAAAAAAGGACTTGAAGACAAAAAAAAAGAGTGAAGAGGAGATAGTAGGCTTGAATTGATTAGGCGGCTGATGGAGGAGACCATTTCCCATTACACTCTTCCAGCGAGAAAGGGTTCTGTAAGAATTCCCCGCTGACAGTCCAGAGTGGGGAAGGCAAATTATGGGGATGGTGAAAATAACCACGTTGAATGGATCTTCTCACAGTACTGTCGGATTGTATCAGCCCATAAAGGATCATGATATTTTTACTTTGTGTGTTATGCTCTCTTGTTTAGCTTTGTAAGAAAAATATTTTGTATTCATGAGATGAGACGATTTGAATTTGTTTGTTTGTTTATTTGTTTATTTGTTTGTTTGTTTGTTTGTTTGTTTGTTTGTTTGTTTGTTTGTTTGTTTGTTTGTAAGGGTTTTATGCAGTGGTCATATCTTTAGCTGAAACTAAATTTCAACACAACGCAAATGTCCTTCCGACTTTTACTCTTTTAAATCTTTTACAGGTTACAGGAATTGCTCTGATGAATATGATAACAACATAATAATAACAACAACAACAACAAAACTTGGCAGTCTTGTCTGTTGATATATGGTGAGGGTGGTTTGAACGCTGTGAGCAATAACCTGTTCGAAAGCAAATGCTTTGTAGACGCGATTAAAAAATAAAAAGAATATCAAATATGATTTACTTCGTGCGTTATAACCATGGAAATCTTGTACCCAGATGAAAGAAAGGTGTCTCAGCACTTTGTAATCAATCGTCAGTTTGTCGTTGGCCTCTTCAGAGCTGGATGGTTCCCATACCCTGTTTATCTCACCAGGTTATTGCCGTGGTGTGACCGTTTTCACGGTCCATCAAATCTCGCCCACTGTCAAATACGTGATATCTAGAGCAAGAATAACCCGGCGCCGTCCCCCGTTTTGACCCAAGTCTCACTGCGCGCGACTCATGTGGCGGAGTGTCCGCATCTATATTTCGCCACGTTTAATATGAGCTGACAGGCCACACAGCGGGTACCTTTACTGGCGATTTACGCCGTGGGTACACACATACGCAAACGGCATAATAAATAGCTGATGTCCAATTTGTCGACATTGACTAACTCGTTAAGTGTCGTTAACGAGCCAATAGTTTGAGGACAAGCGCACACTCATTTTCGTAGCGCGCATCCTGTTTTCGATCGCATGTATGGCGCTGCTGCGGAGCTCGCAGTGGTCATTTTTAAAACTGATTGAGAATGCATATGTCTCATTAATAGTTCATTAAGGTGCGAGCTCGATATAATAATCATTGCAAATTTGGTACGTGTAATTCCATCAAGGGAATTTGGAGCCTTTTATATCCTCCGTCACTTTATTCCCAAGGTTCTCTTTCTCTAACATGCTGTTGACTCCGCTGAAGCCCATTGTGCTTATACCTATGTCTTTTTTTTTATCTCCTTTCAAACGGTATGTGAATGTATTTCTTTTTCTAATTCAGTGAAAACGCTGAATATTTTTTCCGCTTTTCCAGGACTTGCTGTAACAACGTCAGAGGCTCTGTAGGCTTTGAACTTCAACTTTGTTCCCCCCTCCCCTTCTCTAATGTGTTACTGACTGACCGGAACATCGTATGCGCATTATGTACTTTTCAATGGACCATTTTTTTTTTTTCATTTCATCTAACCAATTATTGAGTTTCGGTTCCATTACCGGCTTACTAGGAATAATTTGGTCACAACAGTATCGTTATCGCAGAAATCACTGTGTGTAAGCCGGGTAAGCTTCGGAGAACAGTAATTCCTGTTACTATGCACACACACACTCACACACACACCCACACACACACACACACACGCACACACACACACACACACACACACACACACACACACACACACTCACATATGCTTCCACTCCCCTCCCTCCCGCCTTATTGGTATTGGCGCCTCATGTTCTGCATCCTATATACCACTAAAGCTATCTATGCCCCTGCATGATGTGCACAACTGAAAAAAAAAAATCGAACAACAGCAGCGAACAAATCAACAAAATTGTTCCTTGGTCCGGAGAATTGTACACATGGTTTTAAGTTACACCTTGCCTTCGAAACGCTATTAACTTTGCGATCTTACGGAGAGGAGTATTTGTCATCCGGGGTTGGGATTTTTTTTCTGTGCCAGTGAGCAAATCAATATTACCTCAGCTGGGGAACGCATCTAGAGGACATTTGTGATGATTGTGTCACGCAACTGTTGTTTGTTTGTTTGTTTGTTTGTTTGTTTGTTTGTTTGTTTGGCTGTTTGGTCGTTGGTTGGTTGGTTGGCTGGCTGGCTGGATGTATCAACAGATGGACAAATCGGTTAATCAGTAAACAAGCACAGGAAGCACTAAAAAAAAAAAAAAAAAAATCATAATCAGTAAAAATCCATTTTACCAGACAGGATATTGCATTGACAGAGAAGGCAAAGAATTTGGGTTATTGTATAATGATCTTATAACATGCGTGTACATAATAGCTACATACATACATACGTACATACATACATGCATACATACATACATACACACATACATACGTACATACAAGGTACACACATACATCCATATTGGACAAAAATCCCGCCGTTGTAAAAAGTTGCCAATGTCAGTGCGACTCCATTGCTCTACAAAATATGAACTATCTTGTGGAATAAAAAAAGAAAAAAAAACTGTATGTACGAAAAATTGATAACTTTCATTTCCTATTGGAGATACGAAATGCAATACGACAGTAAGAATACATCTTGGAGGTATACAGAAATCCGCGAATAATTTCGTTATCCCAGAAGCCATGTCGTACCTTTTTCCCCCTCTAGTACTTGATCAAATGGATTTATTTTATCCTTTCATTGTATCGTGTTTCCTCTCGGGTTACGGTTCTTCTGTTACTGTGTGTATCAGTTCTTGTCTTATTTCCTCAATTCTCTTATCTCCAGTTTTTAGTACTTTCTCCTTCAAGCAACCACCCCCTCCTCGTCTCTGTCTTCCATTTCTTCTTGTTCTTCTTTTTCTTGTTCTTCTTCTTATTATTATTATTCTTCTTATTCTTCTCCTCCTCCTCCTTCTGCTTCTTCTTCTTCCTCGTCCTCGTTGAGAGTAATTAGAAATGGGAGAAAAATATCTTTCCATTTCTAAGTGTAATGTCGACATCGGCGTGTAATATATCTATGTTCATCGGATCTCTTTTATTCTAGGTGATATCCACTGGTTGATTTCCTTCACTTTATTCTCTTTTCTATCCTCTCCCCTTCACTCCCACCCCTCCCACTTTCTGCTTCTTCTTCTTCATCATCATCTTCTTGTTCTTGTTTTTCTTTATTCTTTCCTTCACTTTATTCTCTTTTCTCGTCCTTCCCATTCACCCCACCATCCCATTTTCTTCTTCTTCTTCTTCTTCTTCTTCTTCTTCTTCTTCTTCTACTACTACTTCTTCTTCTTTTTCTTCCTCTCATCTGTATCTTGATTTTCTCTCTTCTCTTTTTCGTCTTCTCCTGGAATTCTCCTGTCCGTCTTTGCGATGGAAGAGAGGTCCCAACTTTGGATAAATCCACCCTCGTGTATCCGTGTAAATCGCTCCGGCTTAGCCATGACATGTCCATTGTTGGGAGTAGAGAGGCGAGAAGAGGAGGATTTGGGGGCTGTGATTTCCGTTTTGTTTGGATTGATTTTCGCCTGCAGGACTGACAGCGTCATACACAGTTTCCCTGCAATGACTTTTCCCGGCGCTTTCCACTATATCATAATAATTGTATATAGTGTCATGAACCCCGGGGGTCGGGGATGGAGGGAGAGATTGAGAAAAAAAAAAAAAGAGGCAAAAAAGTAACAACAGGGAGATAAAAATAAAGAAGGAAAAAAGAAAGAAAGGAAGGAAGGAAGGAAGGAAGAAAAAAGAAGAAAGGGAAAGTGGTTGTGTTAGAGATACAGATGAAGACAAAGATTGAGCGGAAAAGGGAGAGAAGGAAAAGTCGTGGAGGAGGGAAAAAGGAGGGGGCGAAGGCAGGGTAGAGAGGGGGAGCGGAGAGAATGAAAGACAGTTTAAGGGGAGAAATAAACGGCGAGGGAAACGAGAGAAAGGGGGAAGGGGAGGCAGCGAGAGAGAGAGGGAAAGAAGTTTACGGAGAAAGGGAGAGTGGGGGAGCGGAAGAGCTCTCTGTGCAAACACATCTGGGAAATGAACAGCACTCCACGTGCTGCATGAGGGAAAGGAAGTCCAAATTCCGGCGCATATATAGTGGCGGCATCTTTGAATGCCTCCCTGTTGGGGGAAAAATACACGAAAAGAAGTACCTGAGTATAACATCCTGATGCATTTCACAGTTTCAAAGTTATATCACCAAACGGAAACTTATAAGGATGGCGTGATATTATTTCAATTGAGGATTTCATTCATGATTTTTATCTGCATTTCAAACATTCTAATGTGTTGTGTCGTTCTGGTTGTTGAGATTTGTTTCATTCATCACTCGTATTAAGAGGAATCTAGTTGCTCAAAAATGTTGTCGCATTTCCCCAGAAGGTACTGTGAGTGAACCTGAAAAGCAATGTTTGAAATGCACAACAAAGTAATCAATCTTTGTGAACAGCATAATTTGATATTATGAAATAATACATCTCTCGCTGGTTTTACCCAGTCTTGCCGAGTCAACCGGAAGCGGCAACACGAAACCTCTTCGAGGTATACTGTGCTATCTGAACAACGTCACTGAACGTCTTCGTACAAATTATGTGCTTCAAAGACATTTAAATCACAATCTACTTCAGAAAGAATTCTGTGAAATCTGGTCTGGTATGTTATGATTACTATAGTGAAAAACTGAAGCTGCTATCTTCGTATTATTATTCCCTGTTGCCCTTTTTTGTTTGCTTCAGTGGCATAAGTGATATTATTGGACGCTGATAGCTGTGTCATTTGATTGATTTATTTGTAGGATGATGCTTGTTGTTAAGATATCGCTTTTGATTCCACGTTATACATATACATACACCAATACACACTGGAATAAATAAAGACTGGTAATTGATCTAGCCGGCTGAAGTGCCCTGTGGAACATGTTAGAAACACTCATACAGGGGAGGGGGTGTTCCTCTTTTCATTTCCATCTTATGCCATCTTCAAACTCCCTCTTTGACACACACGTACACGTACATGCACACACACACGCACACACACACACACACACACACACACACACACTCCCCCACACGTACGAAACGCACACTCTTACAGCACACACATACACACTCGCATACTACTCTGATTGTTTGCGGACGCACTCCATCCGTACCATCAGGTTTACAGACGAGTGACATAGAAAACAAAAGCCGCTGCACTTCTAGGTTCTCAGCTAGCCTTCGTACGGAGTCGTCGCGTGTAGAGAGGTATAGTTCTGCACCGATAGCATCGCACGATCAGTAAGTGCTAGGGGAAATGGGGTATCATCGAGCCCCCCTCTCATTCTCATTTCTACTCTGTCTGTCAGTTTCTCTATCTCTTCATTTATCTATATCTACACATCTTTCTATCTCATGCCATTCATACCTCTTTTTTTTCCATTCCTTCCCATCCTTGTTCGTACAGTACGAGAGCGTTGGTCCCCAAAATCCTCTAACACTTCCGAGCCGTTAGTCCTCTCAAGTGCCGTCCCGCACGCACTCGTTGCTAAGGAGGGGCCACGTGACTTGAATCATACTGATGGCCGACGGAGTGGCAGATTCTTCTCTCTCTTTTTTTTTTTTCCTCCCGTTGTCGTTAGAGTAACACGTCAGTCGCATCAGTTTTCTTCTCGAATTAGTACACTAATTGAAGAGACACAGGCTTTACAAGTGATTCTCTCTTGATGCTTTTGCCAAAAACAAATGAAGAATATTTTTGCTTCTGCTGTTTTTGTTGTTGTTGCTGATAATGAAAAATGAAGGAAATGCGTTTTTCATTCTTTTTTTTCCACATCCATCGTTTTTTCCTCTTCTTCCTTTCTATTCTTCTTCTTCCTTTTTGTTCTTTCATACCTTCAACCTAATTCAATTTGTTTCAACCCAATGCTATTTTCCAGCTGAACATGAAATTAAGGATGTTAACATGACAGTTCTCGAAGACATATTAGCATTTCGATTTGATTATCACAATGTAAAGGATGCAAATCAAATTAACTACAAATCCTCATCTCATTGAAACAAATTTGATTTCTCCTGAGGGGGAAAAATGGATGAGCCCACTGTGATATGGTGTCGCTTGCAGAATGGAGCGCCCTCAACGAAAACGCAGTGAGTACGAAAACAAAACAATGCAGAGAATGCTTCAAGATAAGACATTGCTTATTATCACAGACTACATTCGACATGGTTGGTAATAAATGAGCAACACTGTATCTATACAATCATGGCACCTTTCCGATAAATATTTCCAGTGTATACCGCTTCCTATACGACTGGATTAGACCCACTCGCCGGCGTCCGTTGGAACAGTATTAACACCAACATGGCCATAGCCGATTTACCGTAGTATTGATGTATTCACAACAACCTAAAGGGAAAAAAATGGAGAAAGAAATGTTTGATTCAGTGTTGATACCGCCAGGGTGCCTTATGATTTCTACCTTAGATCCATGCGATCACATCATGGGATGTGCGCATTGAAGACTCCTCGCACTGTACGTTCTGTCACCGTGGGGAGGCCTTGGTGCTTCATCGGGTACTAGTATACTGTAAAATCAGTTGCCCCTATCTACTTGAAAAGTTCCGTGCGTACAGTCATCTTTCTCATTTTGTCTGTCTGCAAGATTGTCTGTCTGTCTGTCTGTCTCTCTTTGCCTTTCTGTGTCAATGCCGGGGAGAAGGCTACAAGGCGCGGGGGGAGGGGGTGCGACACGATGTATGTGGCAGTGAACTACATTCGCCATCTTGAGCTCACCCCGCAAGTACCCGTAGCCTTGTGTCCCATTTTGGCTGAGCAGACACTCGTATCGACGACGACGTGATCGCTATCATCCATGACTATCGCGTCTTCGATCACACGGTGCTCGACTTCCTGAATGACAGAATGGGTACATGTAGCGAATAGCAGGCAAGTTCGACCCCCACCCCACCTCCTTCCCTTGGCATCATCCACACCCATATCCACACCCCCACCCACCCCAACCTTTTCCCTCCTGTGTGTCCGTCCCAACCACTATTCCAATCAACTTGTCGCATCGCCAGATTTCAAGATAGCAAAGACCCTTGACTCTTCTGCTTATATAGCCCTGAGAGTACATGCCCCGCGGGAATTTTAATATTCAACACGGGACATAAGTCTGACTTCAAGCGCAAAAGACAGAAAAGACTTCGCATCCGTGCAGGTGCTCTGTAAATAATTTAACCTGCCACGTTTTTGTGTTGACATCCTCCTTTTGTATACGTTATAAAGATCATGGGTGAAGTGAGATAAGGTGCGCATGCGTGGGCAGTGTTTATAAACGGAAACGAATACTCTAGAATTTTGAAAATTTCTCCCAACGGGTCTTTTTGGGAGCACATCCTTCTGAAAGAGACTGGAATACATTGATGAGCACAGGCTCAGAGAATAGCCGTATATGGCTTGTATTTTGTGTATAACTCAAAGTGACCTTTATGATTTGTTTAATTGTTAATATTGTTTGATGTCTCTTGTCTGCAAATCTTGTATTCAGTCGTGCAGGTGTAATGGATTTCAGTGTGTATACCTCAGTGAGATGATACTTAATTCAGCCCGTTTTCTGTCATGAACTTTTATTTGTCACGTTCTTTGATATTTGCATTTTTTATCTCAATATTATTAGAGTAGAGCAATAGAGATCATAAACATATAAAATAAGAAATATTGGAAGTGTCTTAAAATCTATTTTTAGTCTGAGAAAGATATGATTATTGAAGCACCCTCGGAATTTCTGCCGAGTGCAGATATATATCTACCTGTGCTCCCTCGGCTTGGAATAAACACCGGTTGTTTTCAGTACTGGGTAAGAGCCAATATTACTATCTGACGTGCAGGAGATAGATGCGAGAGTATATATAATGTGTCTCCAGACAAGCATTTTCCCTTCCCCTGTCACTCAGAGCGGTCCGGGACCCGCTTTAAGACGGCGAGCTACCCCTAGACTCGGTGGTTGTGTAATGGACTGAGACAAGCTCTTGATTAATGGCTCCATAAGCTGAAATGACGGCATCTTGGAGTATGGTTCATGTACATCCGATGCAAACCTTTCCTCCTTTGGCAGTGTCGTCTAGTGAAAGGTCATGCAGCATTTTACGTTAGCTTTTTTCTTTTATGTATTCCCCTTCTTTTTTATCTATCTCCAAATGTCTTGGCCACACTCTCCAGCCATTCTTCACGTAAACTATGAGGCGGAGAAAGAGATAAATAGAGAGGGGTTCGGGGGGGGGGGGAGAAGATGGAAAGGGGGAATGATGAGTTATCTATCGTTTATCTTTATAGACCGCCATCTTGTCAGTGAAAGCGACATATGGAATGCCAAGCGGGAAGGACATAATTTGCCCTAACTCTCCACGTTGATCCAGACTGAGCAGAGATTGACTGATTGATCGATGTAATGAGAGGTCCATTCCGATTGCTACCAATCACTCCCGAATAGTTTCGATACCATCCTTAGCAAGATCTATTTGTATCTATTTTTGTCTATCACTGTCCATCAAGTCTTGCGGATACTCTCCCCGTATAATCGCATACAAACAAATCAGTATACTTGCGGCGATAAGTCCCTCATGAATGAATGTTCACGCGCAATTATTAACCCTGTATTCCCTGTTACTCAGTACAAATCGATTTAAATCTACAACATTTCTTATTGATCCGAAACAACTTGTTTTACCGACATATCGATCAACACGAGCATAGTCTCCTAGCTTTCTCCAGACTTGGGGAGGTCGGCTACAATCGTCGTATAATACATTTTAGCGGGAGTCAGCTTCCATACAAACATGTCAATTTAAAGAATTGAATTGTGCATGGCCTGGATACCGAGCAATGATCCCTCGCCTCTTGTCAGTGTTCTGCAGACGATCGCTCACTTTGTTGTCCCACTTAAGCGATCGAAGAGAGAACGAGCACGAATGGACGACTGTTTTTTCACTCCCTAATGAAATATTCACATTTGGCAACCAGCGACATCAATTGTAATGTAAAGGAGGAAGGAAAGAGAAAAGAAAATGGTACACGGAACGATGCGATGTCATTATTGATTGTAACAAAAAGGAGTATCTTTTATTTTGTTTGTGTCATTGTCATCGCGCGTGTATGTTTTCCAATGCCTTCGTGATTTTGCTGTATACCTATATGCAGGTGTATTTACAAGTGTTCGTGTGTGTATGTGTGTATATTTGTATGTGTGAATGTGGGTGTGCGTGTGTGTATGTGTATGTGTTGTGGATATATCTCTGTGATTTTATGTGTGTGCTTTTATGTGCAAAACATTAACGATTTTTTTTTTTATGTATGCGGTAAGCGCGCGTGAAAATGTGTTTCTGCGTGGTTTTTCTCGTATGGGTATGCCTTTATCCGTTTGTTTTTTATATTTACTCGTTCTATGCGTACTTAGTAAAAGTCAAGTAGATGTAATTTCGTAAATATTATCCAGGAATCGACATTAACTTTTTTTCTATAGTGGCCCGTTCGAGCAAATAAAATCATTACATTTGAGATGTTGCCGCCCTCCCCCCCCCCCCAAAAAAAAAGAGAATTGTAGTGGCGTTAGATAAAAGGAAACAGCAATCTATGTTGAATCTTAGTTGCTCGAACGGGCCACCGAAGGATATGATTTTCGGAAGATTGGTGACCAGGCATCAATTTTCGGTGGCCCCGGGCCACCGAGCCACCGCCAATGTCGAGCCGGTTGTTATCCATATTTTAAAGAATAAGGAGTCTCCATGGCATGGATACTACTTCTTCTATTCCTAACAACACAGTTTTACTCTCATCAAACCGTAGTTTTCTTCTAGTGTGGAAATAGCAGAAAGAAGGAAGAATTATAAGTCCGAGCAGATATTTTTCCTAACCTATAGAGGACATGGAATCTTAACAGACCCCTGTAGCCTGCATTCAACCTATTAAAGTCTCCATTTCGAGAAGACAATACTGTTTAACCACATTTTTTTTCTGATATGAATGATCAAATGAAACGAGTGCTTCTTCATGATTGAATATCGATAGTCTTTCCTAGCAGTTTATTTTCGAGATATCTGCTTTGAAATCTCGATGTTGTTTGAAGATGAAGACCCGTTTTGGAGCAGTCTCACTAAAGCTTTGGTAGTGAGGTCTTATCAAGGAAGGATCATAAAAGGTATTTTTTCGAAATAAATGGAACGTTTAAGTTCTTCTAATTCTGTTGACAAAAGGGCGTGTCTTTGCTGATTGGCAGATGCTAGTTGGGTCTATTCACGTAACTTGGAGACATTTGTGTTCTGTCTTCAATTCCCTGTAATTGAAAAGGGGATTATTTAGCTACTCAAACATTTTATCTCATAGATGCAAAAGAAAAGTATCTGAGAATCACAAATATATTGATCCACAATGTGTTTTGACAATAATTACGAAATGATATTTCGCACTGAGAAGACCTTAAGATGTTGGTGGATCGATATCAATGTACGACTACAACAATAATTATGTTTGGGTTGGTTGTTTGTTGGTTTGTTTGAACGGTTATCATCTCGTGTATTGCTGTGTTTATGTCTATTTTCTTTGCTCGAAGAAACATTCATTAGTGTTCATATGGATATGCGATGTTAATTTTTCTGTACTCCGAAACGCTCTCAGCACGGAACAGGTCATGCTGTGTGTCACGTGTTATCCATGTATCAAGTTCGCTCTTTTTTCATTTTCTTCATTAATGTGCAATACTTCCTTTGTCGCGTATTGAATTTACTATGAAAACACACAAAGAGGCGAGACGTCGACAAGTAATTGAGTGCTATCACACGGTGATCGAATTCCTAATGATGACTTCGGGGCAGGCTGCAGTCAATAATCATGATGATAATAATATTGCTGGTGGTATAGAGGTCTCTCTCATCTTTAAAAGTTCTTTGTTGAAAAAAAAAGAAGAAAAAAAATGCTTCAATTTGTATGCTCATACGTAAGAGAGCGCTTGTACGATTAGGGGAATATTTTGTTTCTCATCCCTACCCCCACCCTTATATAAAAAAAGGAGAAAAACAGAAAAGCGCCGCTAAACCGAAGGCATACTGTGCGCATGCGTGCCTGGTGTTTTAATCCTCAGAGACCGCTGCGATATTTAATCTAGGCCATTAAAGTCAACAATGGGGGGGGGGGGGTGTTGTCCAGAGCTGTAATCGGTCCAGCTCAAGACATGATGCCATTTACCCTCGGAAATTTGGCGAATGTTGGGGTTTGCTTTCTATTTCGTCTCCTCAATCATTCATATGCAAGCAGAGACATCGATTTTACCTCTGATATTATCCCGTTCTCAATGTCTCGTTGTCATGGTCGCGCAGACGGTCGGTATCGAAATATTTGTACATGTCAAATGTACTCATTTGACTGCAAAGTTGGGATTTCTCTTTCTTGATGTAGGACGAAGATCATTATATTTTCTTCGGCAAAGGTGAATATGAATCCATATAATTCTGTAACTATATTCATGATCTTAGCAAGACAATACAAAAGAAATTAGCCGATGTCATTTTTTGCCTGCTAGCGGCTGGAAAACAGTGATAGATTAGATAAGGTAGTGGATTTTTGATCGAAATCCAACCCTCATCCTTCGACAAGATTTTGTACCCATAATGCCCTTCTTTTCCCGAGTGTGTACAGTGTAAGAGGATTACTGGGAACTTTTGGGGTAAGGATAGTGTCAGGGCCCACTAGTAATACAGTCTTAATCATGGTAATACTAACACAACCGTCTTGAACAAAGACGACCACATCATGACATTTGTTTAAACCCTTATTATTACCTTGTCATTACCATTATTATGACTACTTCATATCATTGATATCATTACCTTTGAAAAGCCAACTATACAATTCACTTCCAAACTGTTGAAAATCAGATTTTAATAACATGTATATGTATACGTACATATAATTTCTTAAGTGATATTTTGAATATTTATAGTACTATGTTTTTAGTTTCATGTTATCCCTTTTATGTTACAAATTTTACATTACAAAGCAACGATTTTCATTTCCACAAGCAGATGATAAGCACTATAGGTAATGCAGTGAAGTAATTACAAAGATGTGCATAGAATAAGCGTTGAATAACTGATGATATACCCTACATGTACACACACATGATTTAAAGATTTTTTGATGTTCATGATATCAAGGCGATTTGAAGTTACCCATAGAATAAAAAGGAAACACTTTTCCTTCTTTAATTTTTTTTTTGCCTTTATGATGTCCTTTGTATGCTGTCATGTACAATGTAATTGCCTCTTTTATCAGATTTGTGGAAATAAATTGAATTGAATTGAATTGAATTGAATTGAATTGAATTGAATTGAATTGAATTGAATTGAATTGAATTGAATTGAATTGAATTGAATTAAATTAAATTTGTTGGAAAAATGAAGTAAAAATGATATGCACTCTACATACTGTATAGGGAAAATCTGTAACACATTATTTACCATCGCTATCGAAGAAGTAATGTCACATTGTCAGATTGCACAATTCAAAGTGAGGGGAAAAGATAATCACAGAAGAAATTGAAGTCCTTTTCAATTTTGACCTTATCAAAGTAGTGCTATACGATCCGTACAATATCGAGCCAATTTGGTGACTGAATAAGACTCCAATATGTCAAAAGCATGGGACCACCCTTGTCTATAAGTTTGCTTGTTAGGTGGTTTTTTTTTTAAAGGAAACGTGTTGCAAGATTATGGGTGATGCCCCATTTGAAATAATAACAAACAGTGTATCATGGTATATTCTCACATAGTCAAGCAAAAAAAAAAAAAAAAAAAGTTCGAAAACAGACGACAAATTGATTCATCCATCCACCCCCCCCCCCCCAAAGAAAAAAGAAAATCCAAATGTCACATTGCTTGAGCTCAACATTCATGTACAATAACGCTCCTGAATAACTGCGGATGGCAAGAAACCTAAGCAAGAATAAAAAAAAAAGACGAACAAGAAACAAATACAAATTTATGCCGCCGTCTATATCTATTTTGTTAAAGTGTGGTTATGTGGGCGTTAGGTAGAATTGTTAAAGATTTAAAGAGAATTAATTTCCGCACTTTTTCCTTTCTCTTCCCCAGCTCCTTCTCTTTCCCCCTCTTTCTCCTTCTCTCTTTCTATCTTGTATGTTTGATTTTCTCTAAGTCTGTTTAATTTCTGGTCCACGTCTTTTTTGAGCTGGAATGTCATTATTTCTCCCTCAAAAAAAAAAAAAAAAAAGAGCCGGAAACTTCATTGGTTGAGCCTCTCTCAACTGATTAGGATGAGTGACGTATTGCCCCATGGATTTCTCGAGACGGAGTGGAGAGTGTGCTCGCAGAGGGGTGGGGGTGGGATGGAGTAGAGTCAAGTCATTAATCCGCCACCTCATGCATTCCGGCCGGATCTCTTGGGAAGAAACATTTCATTATCATCCGAAACATCTGACTACTCGCATCATTTCAAATCCACTCACCATTTCCTACTTTCCCTAGTCTCCCCCAACTCTTTTTTTCTTCTCTTATTCTATTATGTCTTCTTTATTTTCCTTATATGTTTAAGGATGTGATAATATAAGGAGAATAAAGGAAGAAATATGTAATTATATTTGTATGTGATACATTAAAATTTCTTTTATTTTGTCCGTAGCTTTCAATTCTATTTGCTTTCCATTATCTTTCTGATGCTTTAAACCAGTTCCTTTCTCTCTGTTCGTGGGTTTTTCTCTGTCATCTACAGTGGCGGATCCAGGCGGGGCGCATCGGACGCGCGCCCCCTCTTTAGTTTTTTTTTGTTAAACAAAAGAAATAAAAGTAAAAATGGACGGGGGAACGTGCGCCCCCCCCCCCCTTTCATTGCCTTTAATTTTGTAGAGGCGCCTCCACTTTACGGAATTCCTGGATCCGCTCCTGATCTATCTCCCTCCCCCTCTTCCTCTGTCTCTGTCTCTCTCTCTCTCTCTCTCTCTCTCTCTCTCTCTCTCTCTCTCACACACACACACATACACACACACATGCACACACAAACATAAACACAGTCCTTTCTTTGTACCTTTCTCTGTCTTCATTTGTAATTTATTTCCTTTCCTTTCTATCGCTTTCATTTCTGATCGTCGAATTTTATTGCCTTTATTAATCGATATACCTCATTACTCACTCTCTTTTTCCCTGTCTTTCATCGCCGTTTTTCTTTTCGCTTCTGTTGTTCTCTCTGCTTGGTGTTATTATCTTTTTAATATCCCTGATTTTCCACCTTGTGTTGGAAGGTGTCTTGGTGAATTCATCTAGCCATTTATTTATCTCTCTATCTGTCTACCTACCAATTAACTTTGCTCCTCTCCGTCTATCAACAAAGGCATCAATTTCTAATTCTCTACGTCTTTGGTTTTCTCTGCCTGTTTTCGTCCTCATTAGCACGCTGAGCTGCTGGGTTACGGCAGCTGAAGTCACGTGATCGTCAATCGAGTCCACCCCCCCCCCATCCCCCATCACCTTCATGCGCACCGTCACTAGTCTTGTTTGCGTCAATGTGGTTAACTGTACCGTGAGTGAACAAAGCTGACGCCCTAATTAATTGTCCGACATTTACTTGTCTTCACAATTTGATGAAACTAGATCAGTCTAACCTGTTGGAATTGCGGTTTCCTCTCGTCTCGGAGGACCCTGCCGAAATGAAGGCGAGAGTGGATTGGGCTCTAATGTTGACACTTGTCCAAACACAGGCGTCCTCCGTTTGTAGAATTACGAGTGTCTTCACTTATACTATTTCGAATCCATCTCGTTTAAGTCAATAAAAAGCGTCTCATCTCCAACAGACAGTGCGGAATCAACCTTAAAACTTCTTTCTAACGTACGTGGCAAACATTTTGACTTTCTCGAGCACATTTTCCTCAGTTCTATTATGAAACCATCATGTACAAAGATTGAAACCTTGTTCTGTCTCTGCTGATCTCTCTTTGTGGCAGCTTTTAGTGAATATCCTCATCTTTATCTCTGCAGTTGAAGAAGCCATTTATTCAAGAACCTTGCAATGAAAGGATTTCTCCCAAACTCAGTTATTATGCGATATCCATACTTCCATGATTATTTTACTGCGTCATTTTGAAGTTCCCTCTTGGAGAGGTCAAAATGTTAACAGTCAAAGGCCTTATATAACTTTATCCTGTTCAAGTCTTGCGGCACACACACACACACACACACATACACACGCTTGTACAGTTGAAAATGTTTTGTTGTAATTTGGGGGGTTTGGCTTTTTTTTTTTTTTTTTTTGCACACCAATGCTTTTCACCTACATTGCTAAGGTCACCCTTTGATACCTTTTTAGCAACAAGAGCATTTAACTTTTGCGCCAATACATTGATGAAGGAGGGAGTTTGGAACAAGTTACAAAATTACACCCTCATCTCCCCCCCCCCCCCCCAAAAAAAAAAGAGACAAAATATGCTTCATATTAGTTGCACACGTAGCTGCGTGTATGGAAGATTTAATCACATTATTCCTCAAATTCTCGATATTTTGTTCAGGGATGAATAGAATAAAGTTGTCAACATCGACGATGCTCAGCCTTTGGGTCACTGAACCACAAAATAGTGCCTTCGCGGAGATTGCTCATAAATAAGATCGTGTATGAGAGAGGGAGTATGGAGCTTCTTTTTCTCTGTAGCAAAGAAAATAACGTCATACCTGTATGCTTTTTACTTTGTCCGTTCTCTGTTTCTAAGTAAGCTGCTGCCACCACCAGTGTCAAATGCCGGCCTATAAGTACGTGCTAAGGTAGCTTATGGGAGTCGCTGAGCGCCGAAATCATACTTTCAATCGCGTAAACTAATACTCCGCACTCGGCTTTGCGCAACACTTCTTGAATTTCAGAGCAGTCGATTCCGTGGTACACAAACTCCCCGGTTGAGCTCAATTATCCCAACAAATAGGACTACTTGCCTTTCATTCCCTCCCTTTTTTTCTATCTCTTCGGGTTTCCTGCTCTCCCTTTCTTCCTTTTTCTGCTGCTCTTAATTTTCTTTGTTCAGCTCTCCTCTCTCTCCTCTCTTTTATCTTTTCGTTCTCCTTTCTTACTCCTTTCTTCTCCATTTCAACCTTTTTTCTTCCTCTCTTTTTTGATCTTCTCATTTCGCTGCGATTCGCTGAGATGAAGACAAGTTGTGCAAAGTCAATAACCGACTACACTCTCATCCTTCCCGTTATGCCCCCTGGGACGAAGTGGATTCAATTTATCAATTTTTAAGTCAGGTTTCCCCGGTAATGAACATACTTAAAGCGATTAATTTTCCTCTCAGAATTGAATTTTGGTGCAGAATTCTAATCATCTCTTCTTCCTCTTGTACACTCCATCGTTCTAACGAAAATCTGTCAAGTCTTACTATCTTAAGTAGATGTGAGATATTGCCTAAAAAGAAATCAATCTTTCGCGGCTCTTAAGCATACAATTTTCAGTCAACACCTCCGGTTGATCTTTGCTTGAAAAAAAAAAAGCACACGCATGTAAAATGATAGATGTCTTTGATTGTCCTGTCACATGCTGTTGTAGATGCCAAACTACAGCCTTTAGCTGTGCAAATTCATTCTCCACATTGGCAAACCTGTGAAAAAAAAAAAAAAAAATCTGCCCTTATCGGGAGCTGGGAAACCGGGGTTGGGGCTCTAGGCTCTTGCAGAGAAAAATGTAAAAAATATCAGAGAAAATGGTGAAAAACATGACTTGCTGACGGTCCCACAAAACAGTTTTTTTCATCAAAGCTGGGGTTGGGGGAGGGGAGGTACCATAGACCCTTGACCTTACCATGACCACTACCCTTGCTCCCCCCCCCCCCCTCCATATTCCCTTCTCCCAAATAAAGAAAAAAAAAAGCAGATTATAAGCAAAAGTAAAAGTGAACGTTACAACGCATAATAATTGGCCAAAGTCACAAACAATACGAGTGGTGAGTTCAACAGTTTTTACTGTAACTACGATTTTCGAAGCGGTGCATATATCACTGCAGCACTAAAAATATGAATTTCTAATTATTCTGTTCTTTATCTTCAGTATTCATAATTCCCTTGAGAGATACGGAATATATCCGTCTTTTCTGTGGCACTGCCTCATAATATTTTTTTCCCTGAAAATGCATCAAGACTATAGTATAAGATACAAATCATCTACTAATCCTTTCCTGTTTGTCATACTGCTAGTAATCTTGTAATTAAAGATGAATGGGAGGTGGCGGAGTTTTCTCTGATAGTTTGTCATGATAATGATTCGTTGAAATACTTTGTACATTGTTAAGGGAACTTAGACAAATAAAAAAATTGTTACATAATAAAACTTTTGTTACATAATGATTTCAGAACAAATGATTTTTTGCACAAGGTTTTGCTGTTGTCATTCTATATTCTGCTTATTAACTTATTCAAATTACATTGGGATTTTTTTTTTTTCATAATGCATGAAGATGAAAAATGGCATGCGCGATATGGCAACTGTATAGAATGCGTTTTCGACTGAGTCTAAACTGACGAACGTACAACAGTTATGAATGATATGGCGTATGACATACATCGTGGAAAGAGTTTTGAGTTGACATTTTCATTGGGCGGATGTGCTCTGCTTTCGTCGGGCTTCTAATTTGTTTTAGAAGATGGTTGCGCTCCATAATATTGGGAGGCGAGTTCGTGTTAGCCTCGCAGTTATTGAGTTAAGAAATCAAGCCGCAGTCGTAATGGAAACCGATCGTCTGCCGGTTTGTTATTTTGCCTCCACTTTACCGCTTCAGTCGTATTGCTGTTGTTGTTGTTGTTTTTTTTTTTTTTTTGTTGTTGTTGTTGTTTTTGTCTTTCTTGGGAAAAATGGGAGGGAGAACAGCCCGAGGCGAAGAGTCTTGCCGACAGCTGAGGGCGTGTGGCGTCTTTCAAGAAATATATATTATTATATATCACGTGCACACATGCACTTACACATACACGCATACATCCACCCACACACAAACACATTATATATATATATATATATATATATATATATATACATACATACATACATCCATGCAATGTATTTTCATAGGAAGATAATATGTACAAATGCCTTCATGTAATTACGTGGGTTTATATATGTATGCGTCAGCATAATGTAAATGTAATTTTACACTAAACTAAACTTATACACCCTTTAATCCTAATATTGGCCTATACATTGATGTGTTTTAACCGTTATTGAGAAAGTCTACATTGGAACGCTATCAAATTTTGTTTGATCAATTCAAATTCAAATCAAAGTTTCTTCAGACTGCATCAGGGGACACATTCAATCCTATTAGTACTCTATGAAAGAATTTTACAGACCTTAATCTTTTTCTCCAAGGTATTGCTGCGTTATTTATATGTTTGGTCTGTACTAGTGAATTGCTGAAACATCACCTTCACACTGTTCTGTGTAAAGTATTTGGTGATGTTATTGGGTTATTATTGTCGTTTGGTTATCATTATTATTATTATATGTCGTCACGCCTTCGCCAAATGTGGCGTTCTAGACCCTTTGCGGGTTTTCAGTGCCAATTCGTGCGCGCGCGCGCGCACACACACACACACACACACACAAACCTTTAGCATCGTATACTGTCCAAAGACCCTGACACAGACAGGGTTATAACCAGCTCTTTCAGATTATTCGTATGAAAATCACGCAGTTGTAATATTCTCTCCTCCCCATTAATGTCCGTAACTTATTCGTCATAGCGAGCACTGTTTCTACGTAATTGTCGTCATCATACACTCGAACGATTATCACTGTCAATATTCAGTACAACCACCGTTATTATCATTGTCATCATTTTTGTCACCGCTATCCCACTATTCCTAGTTCTCGCACTTTGGCTCTTCTTGGTAATTTTATTGCACTGCTCATCAAAAGTTGATTATCTATTAGTTTTTTTTTTTTTCTGTCCTGTTCAAGATTACAAAGTTATGTATTTTTTTAATCTTAAGTCATCAAGATGTATTGTTCTGATTGTTGTTGCAACGTAACAGAACTTTATATTTTACAACTTGACCCCTCTGTAAAATAGAGATGTCATATCATGTCATAGTAAACTTTGGTGAGTAGGACTCTCCATCGCATATTTTAAGGCCCCTGTATATTATAGTCATCACTGATTTGAACCGCTTTTATCTTCTTTGATTCTTTATTCGACATTAAAATGTCACACCATATCAAGCCGTTTTCTACGAAATCCTGGACTTCAAGTAGAATGTATGACGGTTCAAACAGGTTTACTGTCGGAAATGAGTGAGATGAAAATGATTGCAGGTAACATGAATGTCATGTATATCGTACGCTTTAATTCCCTGAAATAACCAGTTGTAATTAGTTACTCCTCTCTACATGCTCTGAAGGCTAAGATTAATATATTTGCACGTGTCGTCCGTTTACTTTGATAGCTATATACAATGAGAGATGGTTGCTTAATTGCAGTTATGATACTATATGCGATCATCTCATCGCTCTTTTTAGTATTCTTCGTTCCTAAAAGAAGTAACATCTTATGAGCCTACCAGAAGTTTCTAACTTCGATGTGTTTTGTTTATTTTATTTATTCATTCCGTTTTATTTTTGCAGGGTACCCCTTTCAGTTAAAAAAAAAATAAAAATATATATATATATATATATATATATATATATATATATATATATATACAAAGGGACCCTGCATAAAAAAAACAGTACAAAATAAGTATAAATTTACAATAAAAAGTACAGCAAATCCAGCAAATTCTTTAAAAGGAAATCACATTTTATGACAGATCATGCGTTTAAAAAAACCCGTGAAAAAAAAAAAACAACAACAGCAACAATTAGGAGCATTCGATGTAAGTCTGCACTTCAGGCTCGTTCTGTAATGTTTATTGAGGCAAAAATGAACAGAACAACAACAACAACAACAACAGCGATAAAAGCAATAACACAATAAGTGGCATTGCCGAACAGCAACCGTCATTACCGTCATTATCTACGTAAGTCGGATGCGGACGTGTTTTTCTCGTGAACGTCCAAACTCTTGATAACCATTGCGGGGAAAAAAAAAAAAACCCGTCTCAACACGTTTGCACTTAGATTCTCTCTCAACCCATGCCAAACATTATGAAAAAGCTGAAATATTTGGCGGAATTCCGTTACGACAAAGCAGCTGTTAATGGGTGTCCGTAAGATATACTGCTTGTGGCTATGGGGAAAATGAATTTTCACAAAGCGTTATAACTGATGGGCTATTTTGTTGTTGTTGTTGTTGCACATGTTAATTTTCCTCTACAGCAGATTGATATGCTTCTCTCGCCTTGCTTGGTGTAATGAGCAGAAAGACTTTGCTGAATTATTCATTCAAGATGCTTTCACAACCATTAACACAGCGTGCGGTGTCCCACAAATTCTTTCGCTGACCAAGCGGTCATCTTTTGATTATCTTCTGCCGACGGCTGAAATGTTTCCCAAATGCTAAATGCTATACCTCAACTAATATGAAAATTTCTAATGGACGTTTGCAGTGCGATCGCTGTTTGTATGAATCTAAATGACAAACATTGAAACGTTGGAATATTTTGACTTCCTCGGGCAGAATTGAGAAAAATGCATGTTTGTTTCATTTCTAAAAAGCGACGCTCAACGAAAAGGCTTTCGCTCGCTCTTTGTAAGATTTTACCTCTGTCACAAAGTAAGTAGGCCTTCAAACATGTGCAGACAGTTACAACAACATGCCATGTTCAAAACTGTAACCAAAAATATTGATGTCGGGCCATCACATTAAAAGAGGGGTTACCTTTTGGTCTAGCCTGGTTGTGCAACTACCGACTATACAGTTTAGATTCGAAATGGATTGTGTTACGTGTTATTCAAGATTTTAGCATGTTTAGTGGTCCAAACGGGCCACCAGAGGAAAAAAGAAATAGTGTCGAGCCCTATAGATGTACAGATAGATATATGCATTCTACATAATTATGTATACGTATACATATATTCATGTCAATTCACGCGATGGTTTATTCAATCATCTTCGCATCTGAATAGCTGAATTGCGCTATGTGTGCACTGGGCAATGACATATGATGTAGTGCTTTATTAACAGTGGATTTAAACACGAAAATTAATATAAGGTGCAAGTTGTACTATCTAAATGCTAGTTTTTATGTAAATATACATAGCATAATAATAGTATGAAATCAGACTGTAAAATATCCTTAAGGTTTTGAGTAATATGAGTAGATCACAAACTAAGAAATTAGCTGAATATCAAATGTATAATTAAGGGCTCCTTTCTGTACTCGTTATGTGACATGTGTATATTTATCATCCAGAACCTCAACATTATAAAGAGAAGATAACAATGGCGACGGTAGAAGAAAAGGTTCAGCATATTCTACAAACTATTTGTTTTTATACTGCTTATTTAAGACAATTTTCGTCAAACCTCATCGACTCTCTCGGCTTAAAGGGAGAGACCGCTCACAGAGGAAAAAGTAATTGTAACGGCGTCAAACACAGACGCTTTTCGCGCCTATTTACTCATCGTGCTTGGGGCCGAGTGGTGTGCTGTTTTGACAGGGAAATGGGGAAAATGTTGCCTCTTCTCTAGCACGCATGGGGAAACGGTGCCGCAAACACGGGACTTTGCCTGCATCATTCTCTCACGCTCTCAACGAGATTACGGGGATCAATGCTAGACGCGGGAAGACATCGGCGGGAATGAGTTCAGCTGGGCAGACGACAAACAGGCCGTGCCAACTGCGAGCGGATTTGGCGCGCCGTCGGCCAGTGTCGAACCGTCCTTCCTTCGTTCACACCTTCTGTATGGCTATATACACTACCCTTTACTACATTAACCAGACACTTTGTTCACAAGCGTGTCTTCCTGTATTTAAGGTAAAGGACGTATCAGGGAAAGTGATAATTATCTTTATCAAAATCAGTAGTAATTACTTTGCAAGTATCACTATACTATACCACAGACCCTTTATCACCATAACAATGGCATGCACAAAATCCTACGAAACTCTGCATTACGTCCAATTTACTAATTAATAAATATTGCTACTGTAGCGACTATCATGCTCCCGAAACAGTTCCCTACTATACTATTACAGCTGGTGTTGTCGGTGCCATACTACTGCTCGTAGAAGTACCTTGGAGTTATCTCCCATGCATGGTACTTTATACTTGTGACACGACATTTGCTCCTGCAACAATTGCTTCGGTGTTATTTTCTTCAAGGACTTAGAATTATATAGGGCTATGGTTGTGATAGCGTTTTAGGTTGAATATTATGTGAGGAATAGGATCAGGGTTAGGGTTATGTTTGTGGTAGAATTCATGTTTGGCTTAACGTGCAGATATTTCATGGGAGCAAATGTCATGGAACTAGCAACATGTAATATTTGCTGACACTACTACTGACAAAATTATGAAGAGCTTGCTCCTAAAAGGCGCTAAATCCATTGAAAATGATGGATTTAGCGTCTTTTGGAAGCAAGCTTTTCATATCTAGCTAAGAAAAACAAACAAACAAACAAACAACATCCCATCCATACTCCGAATCTAAAACTCCTAGCGTTGTAACAACACACACACACACACACACACACACACACACACACACACACACACACACACAAATACCAACACCACCAAACAGCAGTGATTTAGATGCTGAAAGGTACTCTATTAACCGTAGGATATCATGACAAGACAAATCTCTGGTAGTACTCCCTAATACTAGTAAGTAATCCCTGTAGACTGCAATGCCAGTTATTGCACACTTATAGTTTCTAGATACAGAACTCTCGTTTTAGCCAATGAAACCATAAATGAAAACCTGGAAAAATCACATCAAATAAAGGACAGAGTAATACTAACATAATTATACCATTGTAGTCAGAATGATTGATGCCGGTGTATGAAAGATAAATGAGTACAAGTCACGAACGGTCTGATGCAGTGTGAAATGAAAAAAAAAAAAGATACATACATATTTACATGTGGAAAACTGTAAATGACACCAAAATGGATACATTGCCATGTCGGTTATTTGCGTCTTTAAATAGTGCATTGTAGAGAGTCAGATATTCTTACACCAGTATTACAGAGATAACTGAATCATTAAATAATTGCTTGGCGATAGAGGATATGAATGCAGTCAAAAAAAATTACCACAGAAACTATTCTGATAGTTGAAGTACGCAAAAGGTTGAACTTTCTGAATGCTATAGGTAATTTGTTCCTGGCAATAGAAACTTGATGATGTCGAAAACTTCTTTCCAAATGTCATACTGATTAAAAATGTTGGCTGGACTAATTGTGTCTGTGCGATGGTTCTTATTCATATTTGAGGGAACCTTGGAACCTGTCGCTCAGTCTCTGACCAGGTTTAAACAGTCCGAAACGATAAGAACTAACCAAATAGCATGGCTATGAAATGGAATTGCGCTATTGCTATATTCCCTGAGGGAAAATTCGCTTTCGAATAAAGAAAAAAAAGGCATTATCTGATCATCAAAATGGCAGTATGGGTGATATGCGCCGGGCTCAATGGAAAATAAGTAGAGCAAGCATAAAGGAAATAGGGGATAAACAAATTTTGCCATTATTTTTCACTTGGGAGCTCTCTTTCTTTTTATCATTTTTCCTTCGGTCTCTTTTTTCTCTCGTTCTGCCATCTTATTTTTTGTTCGCATTCAATAAGCGATAAAATGGCATTACTCGCCTGATCAAAAGATGAGTTTCGAATTCGAATGATAGAGTGAGCGAGCTAGAGGAATGGAAAATATCGAGCTCTGTGGCGGTCTTAGAAAACGTTGATGTTAATTTCTGTTGTCATCTAGTATTAGAGGAACGAGGCACAATATTCTTTTTCTTTTTTTCTTTCTCAATATTATGCATGATTCATCCATGAATATTGTTTTCATGACGTATGTCTTTGGATGAGTATTGGTTAGTCTATGGGTTTGTGTGCGTGTGTGTGTGTTTGTGTGTGTGCGAGCGGCGTTTGTGTGATATATGGAATAAACGAAAGAAACTAAGGAATACTTGATTCGCAAGCAATATACTCACGAACCCAATAATATCATCAGCATAATATATGTTTGGGGATGTGTAAGCCTATGCTCATGCATGTGGACATGCGGATCAGACCACACATAATCATAATTGATATCAACTTGCGTAATAATGCTGACTAATGAGCAAAATGTGAAAATAACGAGCAATTTCATCTAAACTGCAGTGTATATCTCGTGGGTAATTCTCATGGGAGATCAAATGAATATCCACAGAATGTGACTAAAGATAATATTATTTCATGTTAAAATCTTTTCATAACTCTACATGCTTACAATATGTCATTTAATCTGAGCCAAAAGAAGCGAAATTCACCAGATGACAGAAGGAGTTCATATCTGTTAAAGCGGTTAGCCATTATTTTCCATTTGCAGATGAAAAAAAAACCCCACAGATTTAGTGCTTTAAAATAGTTCTAAAATGTGAGTTACGGATAGAAATAACGAATGTAAAAATGTTTATCAGTATAATCAATGCTGAATATTGTTAAATATACAAAATGTGAACAATAGCATAGTTGTATCTTGAAGAAATCGTCTATACAGTATTATGGTCTATTAAGAAAGTTTGTGATATCTCCTTATATTTGTAGCTTCGTTGCGATATCTTTATAGTAGGATGTTTTGTGATACAACTAAACTAAGCATATGCATCGAATGTGATAACTCGAACATTTTTTTAATCAGTGCTCCCAATGGTAAACAGTGACTTTACGCTTCGCATAAATAAAATCAACCTGAAAAATTCATCTAAAGATCGCAAGTTGTCAGTTTACAACCTCCCCCACCCCGTCCCCCCCCCCCAAAAAAAAAAGAAAATTGATCAAAGATGGAAGGTTGTCAAATACCTCGAGACGTATTTTGTTCAACAACGCTGTCATTCGTGAATTATAGAGACTTAATTGCCAGTAAAGGACAATGAACTCACTGGGTATCAGGCGCCATAGGGTCTGGCAGAAAGACTACCACTGTCTATTTTCATCACTACCCGTATCTTGACAATCGATCCTGCCTTGCTTACGTATCCACTCGGTGGTCTGATATCGAATCAGCATTAATCCAATTTAATTGGCGAGGGAGAGTCTCTGGGGTCATTTTTCTCTTATATCCGTGTATTTTCGGCCAGTCTTCCCTCTCCCTCTCTCTAACTCGAGTTTTATTGCTTCGTTTCTGCCCTTGACATTAGACGGATACAAAAACATCGTTGTTTTGCTCTATCAAAGCAACACCGACCGAGCTTACGAATATTACTTACGCTTACATTAATTAACGGTCAACTTGCTACGTCAACACAGCGCTAGGTGCCTAACCAACCGCTTCTATACTTTCGTATTAGCTTTAACCGCTTTCAACTTACGGGTCGTGCTCATCCTATAACGTGTATCGCCCTCTGCAACAAACTAGAAGTATATTTTTGTTCAGACATTAAGGTTTAAAAAAATCAGATAATTTACGAGTAACCTAAAAACGTGTGTCCGAGCAAAGAACTGAGGAAATTAAAGGATCACCTCACTCCTTAATTCCCTTCTTTTTTAACAGAATTGTATCATAATCTCTTGGAAGTGTTAGTAATGATGTAACTATTTTCCTTTGTCACACCTTGAGTAAACAATTTGGTGTACTGTTCCCAGGCCTGGAGGAAGCCTCAGCTATTATTGTGACGTAAGAATAGTAGCCTTCGTTCCCATGCACTCGTAGCCGAGCATGACTTGAAGCTGAAACTCTCTGTGTAGTCTATAGAGTGTAGTCAACTGCCCAGGTTTGCCAAATTGACACTTATCTGACTAAGGCCAGCGCAAGACACCACGGTAAACTATTGAATTCTACTGAATGTAAATCATAAGTAGCCATTTCGAAATTATTTTCAATTAAAAAACATAACAAAACAAATCTACAACTTTGTAATTACAACTTTATAATGTCCTGTCTTTGCTACATTATAAATCACAGTGGAACCGAGATGATTCCAATATTTCCAAGATATTCAAGTAAAAAAAAAAGTCTTTGCTCTCCGTAATAACGATTTTAACGTTTCAGCAGTCTTTGTCATAATATCGTTTATGAAGTATATATACCCAGATCGAAATTCTTGCCAAATGCAACCCAACACACACACACACACACACACACACACACACACACACATATATATATATATATATATATATATATATATATATTCAAAATCTATCGTTTAGGATTTTGCAAGGTGTCTATTATCAAGGTATTATTTCAAGTAGGTATAGAATTCAACTTGTCTCTAAGAGATGATTTTTGTCTTGTAGGATTCGACGTTAATTTTCTTTATTCTAGTGTTGCTCCAGAACATCATCCAGTTAAGAAAAACATAGTAACTGGAGCAAAACACTCAAACTATGAAATAATAGCTCAATGATAGATATTCAAACTTGTTTTAAGTACGTAGGAATTCGTGTGATTTGATGTTTAATGGAGTCAGTCAACGGAGGCGTAGAATAGGTCGTCGCTACTTAGTCATCTACCTTAGATGTGGAATCACTAGAAAACCTGCCTATGTATACGCGGGTAATTCTCTGGTGCCAAATCCACCCGTAGTCGCGCACCCGTGGCGAGGTCTGCGTGTAGCTGTGATATATTTAGCTTCCGCTGACACGCACACAGCACGGGGGCTTGCAAACGCCCTCTTTTTTGCGAACTCGAGTGATGTATTTGGTTTATGGCGTGTCGGAAGAACACAGCGCTATTAAAAAGTTTGTTTCCAAAGCTTCCCGTCCCATCCATATTAACAAAATTGATAACCTTTATAGCCTCTCTTCAGCTGGCGTAGTCCATGAAATCTGCATTTATCAACGATACCAATGATAAAGCCACTGACAATGATTACGTAATAGTACCAATCATAGATTGGGGAGAGATTATGTGATAATCATAGAATTATTAGGACAACCATCATGAATTCCATGAAATATCCCAATACTGATAATAAGAGCTAAATGATTCCAAAATGTTACATTCTTGAGGGATTCCTAGCTTTGTCGTCAAATAAAACATAAAAGATTATCATAAGATATGAAACCATTTCGAGCACAGATAGAAAACATACTTTAAAGCTTTCGTGATTATAATGGCCGATATAGCCCACTTCACTCCATAAAAGGAGGATAGTGTATCTCATTATCCGAGCGAGATCTCTCTATAGAGGAAGAAATCTTTTCTGTAAGGGTACTGGAGGTTGGACTGAATGGCGCAAGCACTCTCGAAACTCGATTCTTTTTATCGGCCCTGAATGTTTTATTTCTTCTCGTTTGTTATTTTCTCTTTTTCTTTTTCTTGTAAATGTGTATGTTCTGTGACATATCTGGTGAAATGGCTCTGTAGGAACAGCTAGATTGACATTGGTCCAGGACACCGTGCATGTCGGGAAGTCCTTCATTGTCAACTCTCAGTTGCTCTCGGATCTCAGCGCCATTACAGGACGAGCTCTTGAGCTCAGTCATTCCACCCGCGACATTGACATTTTAGTGGAGAAGGGATACGTTCGACACGAAATAAGAGACGGCCCCTGCAATTTAGACCACCATTTATTTTTTCCCCTCGCCTCACTCTCTATTGTCGTTGGTTTGATATTTGAGTCATTGTTGTAATGACACAGCCTCGGCAATAGTCAACTCTGGTCACATCAATTCTATATTGCGGGAGGGGAAAGGAGCAATTGGACGTTATGCAGGGATATGAATACGAATCGGTTGCCGATGACGACTCATGTTCGCGATGGAAATCGAAGATTGAGGAGGAGGGACGAGCTTTATCTATCTAAAACGTCATCCGCGCTGTGGCTCCATTTCGCCCTATAGTTTCTGGCTCCGTGTGTACTATTCACGGAGTGAACCCATCACTGTCGGGACATGATAAGTGGATTTATTCCAAACGAGATTTACATTTTTAGACGGAAGATATCTCCGAGGACATCTGACTCGAAACAAACATGTCTGGAATACTCATGCACCCCATCTACTTCAATCATTTCTTCATCTGAAAACGCTGTCCGCTGCTGTTTCATGGGCTCAATTCCACCATCCATAACTCTTTAATAAGGAATATAGGAAGATACTTAACGTTTAGTTGTATATCTGCCACTCTGAGTCCCGTGAAATAAATGATACTTTCAATCAAAAAGGGTTAGAAGAATGAGACAGGTATTTCATCACACATGATTCGACCCCAAGACAGGTTTCTACAGATTTTCATGAAACAGTCTCAGAAAACAGTTGTTTTCTATCTTTTTTTTATTCCTGGCACTCTAAATTCATTCGGTCCGGCAGCCTTTTGCCTTTGCTCTGATAGGCTGAACGTCCATGCATACTCCTCGCTTTCTTTTAGTTTTTCCTAGGAGCTATGCCTTCCTTGCGTTATCTATGTTAGTTTGTTTGGTTAAAGTTCAAAAACAATGGACGAATATTCATTATTGAAGGTGTGTACAAATGTATTTCACAATTCTCCAACGCCATTAAAATTGTAACATAATGATAACAGTTGGCATTAAAAAAAAATGCAGATTTGGACGTCTCTTCCAGAAAGCTGCTAACTCCCTTGATTCCGTAAAATACATAGGCTTATAACAGTGACGAGGCCATAATGATTGTAGCTATGAATGATAAAAATGGGTTACTTTAGACTTCAAACCGTCATTCCACTTATGATTATGAGCACAGAGCATTGAAAAGACCTTGATTCGAAATGAAGTGGAAAATTAGTAGAATGAATATACTCCCATTGTCACCTCTGAAATCGGCTAGACATATCTGTTTCTTTCAATTATTTTTGGTTTTGATGGCTGGTGGTCTTTGTTCCCAGCCCATAAACCGAGCATTGAATGATTTTATGATGCGACTTGTGTGATACGACAACTCGGATTTACTTCCGCCAAACCAATGTATTGGGCCACATGTTTTTGTTTTTGTTTTTGTCTTTACCTTAGATGATGTTCTCCTAGTATCATGTGCACTTTCACGCCATGCAAAGCCAATGTAGGGATCTCTTCGGCCTTCATGCGGCATTTAACGTCACCTGCAATATCAAAACTCATTACATTGAGAAGATTCGATGAAACATATATTCAAGGGCACTTCGTCGGCTGTTCTCGTGCTTCCCCGCTCCCTTTTCTTTTGTAGACTCTAGAAAAGGGTGAAGGGAGGGAGAATAATGTGGGATCAATTCTTGATATATAACGCTGCTGTATTTCATGCATTGAAAGGTTATTTGGTCTTTGCCTAATCATTCAAAAGCACTGTTATTCTCTTTATTGAATGTTCCACAAATTTAGCCATTTCATGCCTTCAGATGCTATACAGATATTCTTATATACATATAATACAAATAATCGTTTCTTATGTAATTGCCAACTACACTGTTGTAAACATCAGATGTAGATTTTTTTTTAAGGTGTGTTTTAAGTCATTCCGGGAAATCTTGCGGTGCATACATTTGACAGGTCGAAATGTAACGGTGATATTCGATTTAAATTCCGTGTTCCCCATCATCCCTTCTCCGCCCCCATCCCTCTCCTTTCTTCGATAAACATGTAGTTGTTTGTGTGCATATCATGCGCGTTTAAAACGGAACATTTTTTTTTTCATCGCCTGGGGAGAAGGCGCTAGCGCTGTCGGGCGGGCACATCACAAGCAGACGGTCGTCTCATCCGGGCGGACGCCCGCTTCGATCCCGTCTCCGAATTAATCGAGAACTCTATCCACAGACAGCCTTCACAGGTGCCTGCCCGATTGTCGGCACACGGCGCTCACAAATTGTCTCTTCAATATTGTGCGCAATAGCGCTGTTGATGAGTGGGAAAAAAAACATAGAAAGCATCGTTGCACCAGAGACAGTGTGTGTGTGTGTGTGTGTGTGTGTGTGTGTGTGTGTGTGTGTGTGTGTGTCTGTGTGTGTGTCTGTGTGTGTGTCTGTGTGTGCGAGAGAGAGAGACAGTAAGAGGGAGAGTGAGTGGGAAGGAGGTATAGAAGGAATGGGTGACGAGGAGATGGGTGAAGGAGACAACCAAACATGGCAGGCACACAAACATAATAGGCAGATTACAGGTATAGATAGGGGAATGCACAGGTGACAGGTGGAAAGGTGGTTATGTCATTCAACTTGGCAAATTGGTACACGAATACAAATTGCATACACAGACAGAGTTACCTGCTGCAGTAAAGCTGGATCGGGAAAACATAGAAACTAAAGCAAGAGTCGATCAAAAACAGGGAGCGGCATATAAAGTGATCATTTCTACATGTGTAACATTCACCGTAAATTAACAAACATCAAGCTTCGATAGATCTTTGAACAGAACTGGGTTTTCATAGTTATCATTTTTTAATTTCCTTTGTTTTAGTTGCGCAGTACTGCTCAGCATGACTGTAGTTGCTTAATACACAGAATGTCATTTCCATTTACTAGGAAAAATCATGTTCTTGGGGTCTTATGAAACACGCGTTTTTCTACCTCATCAAAAATCAGACAGATCGTGGTAGAAATCAGGGAGGTGAGACAGGTAGAAATGAAGTCCATTATCTTGATCTGTAAGTAGCATTTCTGACCAACTACTGTGACCATGTCATCTAAAAGAGAGATATCCCATTAAAATGCAGGCCTACGTTTTTATCATTCTTTACAAGAAATATTCACTTTTCTATGGCGTCTGTAATTATATCTGATATTGTTTATTCATATTTGGGAATTTCCTAGTTTGTAAATAAGCGGCTTGTCAAAACTTCAACATGCCCGAACGCACGCGTCCTATGGCGGTACGTGCCAAAAATAAAAGTGGTAAAAAGAGCGTAACTTCAATCATTCCACTAGGAATGATATATGAGGAGAAGAAAAGGAAAAAAAAGAGAAGAGGCACAAAACGGTAGGGCGTATCACCTTCAGAGAGTCAATTTGCAGCGTTATAGGCGGACAGGTTTCGGTTGGAGAGCGAAGGAAACCCGAGCCATTTGGAGTCTCTCGAGTTGCGCACGCACCTGTTCCGTTAGACAGCCGGAATATCGACAAATCGGGAAGTCAGGGCGGTTTGGGTTTCGCGCGCTCCTCCGTGTCGTCTGAGGGGACGGATCCGCTGAGTGGCGTACGGGAAACTAAAGCGCCTCTTAAGCCATTCCGTACCCCCCAACGAGTGTTTCCCCGATCTTGGGTCTGCGTAGACAAAATGGAAAAATGCAGCTGTGTGAGCGTTGCTTCTCTTTTCTACGCTCAAATATTCACACTTATTGATTTCTCTGCAGGCTGACGATTCTTTTGATGTCTTCATTATAGTGTTACCAGCACTTTCAGGGCAGATAAATTTTTCGTCCACTCATAGGAGCCAAAATAAGAATTCACATAGAATGATGGTTTAATAGACAATGATATGAATGAAATTTCAGTAATTTCTATATAGTTCCAACAGAAAGATTATGTGTATGTAAGGGTGTATGCGTGCATGTATGTGTTATGTATGTAGGTATGTATGTTCACGGCTCGACACTAACATTTTTTTATTTTCGGGTTGCCCGTTCGGGCCACTAAAATCTTTGAATTCGAAATTTTGGAGGCCCGAAAAAGAAACGCAGCGGCCCCGTAATAATTGGAAATATAAAAGGAAATACTGAGACAGAGAGGACAGAGAAAGAAAGAGATAAAGTTAGAAAGGGGATTGCATACACAACTGTACTAGACTGAGAGGTATGGGGAATACATCCCAGGCAACACAATAGGTAATGTGAAGTTCGAAGGGTCTCCTTAACTCACAGTTGTTCAAAATTGGTTCGCCAAATGAAAACGGTTCTAGATCTCGTATAAAAATAGACGGCAACGTTTCCAATGGAAGCGAAATTGATGTTACTAAAATTGACAACTGACACCTGACGACCTGAAGTCTTCAATGATGAGGAAGATTGATGCGTCAATTTTATGTAATAATATGATATAAAATGAACCCGTCGCATTCTAAATATGAGAACTTTGTCAAAAATCACAGCACGTATTGCAAGGGACTTGGTAGTTATCTCCGTGACCCTACTTGAACTTTAGATTGACTCTATTCAACGTAGGACGAGTAAAAGTTATTCTTCATCAGAAGAGTTCGGGCGGAGCGGAAATGCCAAGAGGAAACACGAACCAAAAGGACACGGCCCGTGGCGTCAAAACCAGCAACAAAACACACAAAGGGAGAACTCTATCATGGGAAGAAATAACGCCGACTGTTCTATTACCGGAAACGGAGAAAATCTCAACGGACAGATAGTCCCCAGTGCTTAGATATCATACTTCCTAGAGAATGTAATTATCACAAAGTGACCTATGAATTTGTATTGGAGTTCCTGGTTTTGGGGGTGTTTTTTTTTCACTCAAACTTACATGCCCGAGGCATTCACTGAAATTATTGCCGTTGAGACAGGCTGTTTCGAGTGATATAACTAAAATCACAACCCACAGCAAGTGAACTTTGACGTTACAAATATTGGTTATTTTAGAAAGCAGTGGGCATATTTTCATTTTCTTAAAACTGTTATGAATTTGGCTGCTCTTTTGCTTTTGTGTTGTTGCCTTTTGCGTAACATAATCTCGTGTAATGAATAAAGTTATGTTTGTTGTTTCAGTCGAAAAAAAAAAAACTCGGCGCCGTGGCGTTTAAATCCAGCTGTGTAATGTAACATGTGAGAGTGTACTTTGGAGTTGTGTTTTCTCTTTCTAATGTGTTTGCCTCTGGCTTTGAAGTATCTCCTCTCATGTTGTCTCTAGAGATCAACATCGGATGTAGAGAAGCACTTAAGATATTCCGCAGAAAACAACGTATGTTTGTCAAAATAATGAATAAAGACATTACAAGGACTCAATTTTTCACTTGCTTTGCATGCAAACATTTCCAGTCGTCTTACAATCAAGATGACGACATAAGCACAACGGATGAGTTTAAATGTACATTTTTAGGTACATACATGTTATTAGTCCTCAGAAGTCTTCATTCCAAACAAAATCAGGCATGTCTGTGTTATGCGGTGCGTCGTGTACGACGACCACTATTAATGTAAATAACAGTATAAGTGATCGCAGCAGTAACCAAGTATAAACACAAGGCACCAATCGTGGGCATTACATTAGTTACTAATGCAATGAAAATCGAAATACGTGCAAACTGTGTAACACACGTAAGGTGACGGTGCTTTGAAAAATAAAAGACTAAATGCTGCCCAGAATATAAATGGCTTCAGATAATCACTTAGAAAACAAAAATGGCAAAATGATTGCTCTTCTACCACCTGATTTTCTCCTGTCTATGCGTAGACGAGTTGAGGATACCCTAGAGCTTTTTATTTTTTTTATTTTTTTTTATGACATAATGGATTTATTATATCCTTTTCACGTTTGGTCGAGAACTCTACAGTGAGTGGTCTGGGCAGGGGATATTAGTTACCACAATTCAGGAAGAAAATAAAACGATCCGAGAGAGATCAATATTCAATTGGCCTTCGACCCCCCTCCCCCCACACCCCCTCCCCCTTTACCCATCTTCTCCTATCAATGAATCTAATTCAATTCTGGCAGACGCCGTGGGCTCCACACGAGTCCCCGCCCTTTGGAGCGGATTACCCCTTTCTTCCCTAGCACAGAGCCCTTTTCGACGCACTGCTTGCCCGGCATGCCCGGAGAAGGATTGAGTATTATCTCGAAATTTATCATGCGGTGGTGTCTTCTTCTGGCAGTTATCTCGGTCAGGCTATTGTACATCCATACTATTGTCCAAGTCAAGTACATTACTTAGTATACCTATTACGTTCCACACTGTCGCTACATTTATCGAGCTATATATGTGTCCTCCATTCATAGCATGGTGATCGTATTGATGAATTGGCACACAGAATACGCCAATGTCTGCACTTCCCAGGACCCTATATAAAGAGCTGTCCTCGATCATAAGTTTTGTTCGAATTGAATGCGATTGATATAAGCACGAAACCAACTGCAACTGCACACTAAAGATGACCCGAATATATTTTTGACCTCCCTGTCTTTTACGTATGTCATGACGGTTAAAGTACAGGCATCGGTTCTCCGATATTTGCCGGTTTATTTACTCGAGTCTTAAAGGGACGCTTATTCATGAAACCATGGTAGAAAAATCAGAGAATGTATCTTGCGAGACCGCTGTTCCGTATATTTTCCTCTGCAGACAACAGACACAGAATAACTGATTGACAGCAATAAATATGTCCAATATGCGTATTACCTTTTGATTCACACTTTCTTTGATTTTCATGTCTATTCATTCCTGTTTGTATCAATTTATTATTTCATAAGTAATCTGTTTTTCTATAACAACAATTAATCTTTTGCTGTTTTACTATATCACGTTGTACGTTTGGGCAAGGGAAATAATAGGAAAGTACGAAGCTTTGTCGTATCTTAAAGATTTGTACTTATTACGTTTAATATGCTATCCTAGAAACACGTTGGTTTGAAAAGATTTTTACCTCAGTTGACATTGAATAAAGTTGTTAACGATGCTTAAAGGGGATGGCTAGTAACTGATCAGTGAGAATGCTGGGGGATGATTGTTCCAATCCTTGTGGGATTCATTTATGAGTACATTATATATCTATTGTTGTGTGAAAATTATTTGCTTCAAAATGGTCTTATATTCAAGTAATGTGCAGTTAAATGTTTCCAGGTTAGCATGCCTGTACAGTGACGGGGCATTAAACTGCACATTGCTTGAATATGAGACCGTTCTGACGCAAATAATTTTCACAGAACAATAGATATATAATGTACTCTTAAATGAACCCCACAAGAATTGGAACAATCATCCCCCAGCATTCCTACTGATTCCCACTTATCAGTTACTAGCCATCCACTTTAAAGATCAACTGGGCAAACTAGTGACATACATAATAATGAAGGTAATGAACCAAAGCACAGGATTTCAGTAGGTAAGTTGGTCTATTCAGGTGTTTCACACAGATTTCATGCGACAGTCTTAAGAGTTAATGAAAGATAATCTAACCCAAGCTGCTTATTCCATTTTCAAAGAACTCGATAGCGTAGTTATCCCTGCGCTATTAAAAGACTTTTTACGTGTACATCCTTCAGAAGTTGGAAGTAATAAGAGAAAGTCAAAAGACTAAAAGGTTAAAGGTTATCGATATCCCTATTTCCTTTTACGAAAGCAACGAGATTTTGCATAGTTGTCACTTGAGAATACTCTCTCCTTTGTATCGAGAATAACGACTTGAATGTTGTTGTTTTTTCGGGGTCCGATATATTCACTGGGAATCTATAGTTGTTTCCTCCTCTTTCCTAAAGAAGTTTCCAGGTTTATTGTTCTGAGGAAAAGTCTGAATTACCTACAACATACCAGCTTATGAAACGAATCTAATGTTCAGGGTTGCGACAGCGCTATCCTCCCTTTAACCCTGTCCCCTGAATTTCACTTAGCGTAACATATGACCAGAACAAATCGGACTTGATGTGAGAATGGTCTTTAGACTTTGATGGATGGTAGAGGCGGTGCGGAGCGGTGTTGTATCACCACTCTTGTCTTTGCTCCCTGCAGGTAAAATGGAGCCTCCCACCCCCATCTACCCTCGGTATATTTGCTGATGGAAGTGTGCCATTTTCTTTTATCTGTGCTCTCCCCACCCCCTTCTCCGTGTCAACGCTCAATAAATTTCACGATTTTGATAGGTCTCGCGACATGAGAGAAATGAAGCAAAATCAGAGACAACAGGTAATATACAATCATTCCGAAGATGGACCGCGTTTGTGTTTTCATTATGCATCGCTCCCGTTTCTGGATTCGCCATCGCTTTGATCGCACATGACATGCCTTTCGCACCTGCAACCTTGCTCTATGAGATGATGCGAAATATGCCTGGCAACGCATCTGTGCATTGAAGAATGTTAAATGTCGGCATTATTATCCAAGTTCATGAGGCTCATTGACTGTGCACTTTCTCCGGGTCTGTTTTCGTTGATTTTGCTGTGTCTCCCTCATACATGTCTTGTAATTCCATCTGTTTATTCTCGTAGGGAAATCGCGACCGAATGTTTCATCAACAAACAAACTAATCAACTACACCAATCAATCTCTTTCTCTCCCTCCTTCCCTCTTTCTTTCTTCATTTTTCCTTCGTTTCTGAGTATTGATTTTTTTTTTCTCTTTCTATCTCTGTTCTCCCTCTCTTTCAAGTTCGTTCCCTCCATCCTCTCCACTCTTTCTTCTTCTCTTACTCTTCTTATCTATCTCTCTCCATCTTTCCCTCCATCTCTCCCTCCATCTATCTACACCCCTCTTTCTTCTCCCTTTTCTCTTTGCCCTTGTATCACTGCGCCTTCTGGCAGAATGTCCCTGCACCCTGCTGAGGTAACCGACACCCCTATGCCCCGGCTTTCGAATCTTCCCCCCAGTTTTGGTGATGTATGACTGCTGTTCATGGCTTTAAAACCTGTAGGTTGCAAAACAGCAGCCCGGCAAAATGGTCCCCGTTATCAATCACCTGTAGCAGTGCTATCTCTCGTATCTGTAAGGCGATAGGGAAGGTGGTTGAGGAACAAGTGTCACGTGATCACCTCTTCCCATCCCATTTGACCTCTTCACACGCCTCTTATTCCATCTGCAGTTACTTAATAGTCGTGTAGTTCACATGTCTATTGACCTCTTCTAGAAGTCATCTTCCCGTTGTCGCCTGCCCGTAGAGTATCACTCAAATCCTTGGAGTGAATACTAGAAAGACGTCACACGAAGTTACAACCAATCAAAATACTCCAACGAGATACTTTTTTTTTCGTCCTCTGAAATTTCCAAGATCACCAAGATTATCTCAGTATATCAGATTACAAGATGTGCAAGAGTCAATTTCCGATCTCTGCGATGTCTATTACCACGGAGTTTTCTATTGAACTACAAGGTGTATAGCTCGTGTATACAAAAATGTCTGCGTATGGTATTTTAGAACACATTCATAATAAGGCGCAAGAACGCCAAATCTACTATCAAAGGAAGCTGAACTAGGGCATTAACCTCTGGGTCAAGTCCTATCATCATATACGGACCCCCTTTCCCTTAATGTGTGAGTTTATTTCTCGAGTTGTGTAGAATTTGGGAGCAATTTCATATCTTATGGACTTACACCTTCTCCAAGTGGCGTGAGATAATGTTTGTTTGTGTGTGTGTGTGTGGGGGGGGGGGTTGCTCCAGAATGATAGAGAGGCCCCTAACTCAGCTAACCCCGTGTCGCTTTCCTCGCTCATGTATTTAAAGCTTTTAATCACTTAAATTGTTGATTTGTTGTAATATAAAATAACTCACTATCAGGCACCTTGCAGTGATCTCGGCTTTTTGCGTCTTCACGTCTTACAATAACATTGACTCTTTCCAAGTTTCTCATGATATTAATCACTCGATAAGTTATCGTAGGTCTGCGAAGTCTTCTTCTTTCGGCAATACAATGAGTGGTGAAGATGGGGCGGCGCACTACACAATACGAGAAAGGGATCTTCCTCTCTGCCTTTGATTTCTGAGTTGAAATTTGGTTTGATTAATGTTCTCGAACAGAAATAACACATTGCCACCCACCCTTAGCATGATCAAACTTTTGTTACCGCCCTATTCGAAATACTTATCACATTGTACTGGGATGGATACATAGGGGCACGTTTAAGACGTGTCTTTTTTCCAGTCCTTCCGTACCGCGGTAGTAACTCAGCACTAAGCTTGGGTAGTGGGAACAAGCATAGATATTTGAATTTACCTTGAATTTACCTTGAAATACCATACACCCCATCTTCACGTATATAGATAGATTGCAAGTGTGGCAGGGTTTAGGGAGCTTTTAATTTCTTTTTGAAAGGCGAGGAGTGTCTGTGATTTGTAACCACTACAGTTATGAATGCCGCGATATTAAATCTTGTTAGCTTATACATCAACACCTTCAATCCAGATTTACTCTTCCAACAGAATTCATGATAGATGATGTTGTTCAGTCAGTGTAGGCACATTTTTTTAAACTTTCTTCAATATTAACATGAATTTGCCTTTTTTGGGGGTGCAACATATCTTTTTATATGCATTATTCTTTCCAACTTAGTCACATTATCTGCAAGATAACAAAATTTTGCTGCTGGATGCCAATCTTGATAGATGGGCCAGAATTTAGTTCAGATTAAGAAAACTAGAACAGGATAACCGATGCTACAGGGGATACCAGAAGATTTCGGATATGCAAATGCAAATTCATGCAGTTAGATGAATGTGAACGCTTGGCGTAGTTGATGCTTTGATGAATTAGGTTTAGAGTCTTTCGCGAGGGTGTGTGTGTGTATGTAAATTAATGTGCGTGTTAAATGAGACATGGTTCACTCAGGTTCAGTATATGAGATCTGGCTTTCTCTTTCTCCTTCTCAGTCTTCTTTCCCAGTTTTGATCGAGGTGTGAGTTATTGTGTTTTTTCATGCTGGTAAGAGCTATAATCCTGGCCATGTGTCACTGTATTTCCCATGTTAATCTATAGGGTATTTGCACAATTTGTCCTCCATTTTAGGGCAATAGTGCGTTTGAAACATTCCCGATTACCTCAACTCTGTTCGCGAAAAGTGATGCAAGTTGCTCTGGCAGATTATGGCCTTCTGCTACGTTCCCGCTTTCTTGCGATACCCACGATTGGCAAATCGTAGCTGATTGTGGAAGTTTTGCTCACTTCTTTGAAATGTCACGTTTGGATACGAGGTGATGCGAGTCGATACGTGCTGATACGATTAGATGCGTTTGGATGCAATTTGTTCACAATGAGTCAATTATAAGTGACACAATCTGTCACGGTGTGGTATCCCGTTCATAAACAAGCAGGAACCCAGCATAATATTGCTTCCAAGGGGTCGCCGCCGCCATTTTCATAGAACATGATTATCTTGTAAATGCATTGACATTCATCGCAAGGAGCAGGGTGCATAGAACCCGTTGAAGTGGTCAGCCTCAAATACACACAATTATAGATCCCATGGCTATCCAGCCATCTTGTACAGAGGGAAAACAACAACAACAACGTCAACAACAGCAACACACTACGAAGACTTTCCCAAACTTTATTAACTTTACTCTATGTACCTATTTTCATTCGTGTTCTTAAAAGATTAAAAAATGAATTTTGATATGTATGACACTGAATCTTACTTTCTCATTCATAAGACTATTGCCTTTCTTGATCATTCATCCTGTCCATTACGTCCCCACACCAAGATCTACACATTGGTGAGTGCATGTGAATTAAAGCGACTGTTAGACATAAAGACATAATGTCTTTACCACTTGGGACCATTACGCTTTATACTGACAATGGAGGATTGTCCCTTAGCCTTGTGGAGTAGCGCATCGCTTATACTGTGTAATAAGATGCCTGCATGCAGATAAAAAAGTACATGATGAGTTCTGATTACTTTAAAAATGCTTCTGTAATGATTGACACGGGAAATGTCTCAGGTCAACACCTGAAATTAATGTATATAGTGACATTCTTTCATCTCTGTCCCTTCCCTATCCGATACGATGTCAATGTGTATTTGTGATTATCTAAGTCGTCAAAATAATGAAGTGGATGTGACGTGCACAGGCCACGCTTCTCTATGCTGTGATGCTGTGTTATATTAAACGGTTGTCCAAACGTAATATCATTATGTACTATGTGTTTGCCGCTTTATGACCATTTCGGCTACCGGTCGCAGTGCCGCAGCATGTTTGGCCATGAATATAAATCAAATAAAGACAAATTGGCCCTACTATTTTGTTCCTCCATCTTTGCTAGGACACGGTAATGCGAGCTCTCCACGTTTCCCGGCAGCGGTGATACCTATCGTTTATCTACGACTGTTCACGACGACTTCAACGCCTTATTGATATAAATTTTTCAATCCTGTCGTAAATCGATGCCCATCCCTCAAGCGCGACTGCCTGGGCAGATTTAACTTTCACCTTTGTCCGTGGTGCACCAAAATGGAAAAAAAAAACTCTTGGTGCTTTGTCACGAATGCCAGAAAACATGGCTCATTGATACAAACATATAATATGTTCCATTAGAGAGGCATTTGGTGTGAAGGGGAAAAAATGTGTTTTTCAAAACAACTGTGTATTACATGTGAGACGTGCCAAACGGAGGAAAATTGTGAAGAAGTTGTGTTTAGAAAGCGGAAAGCAGCAGTCGATGGCGCCAAGATCTTTATTGCAATCATCACTACCCCACATTAGCCTAAACTTCGCTTATCATGCTAGTTGTGGGCATCAATTAAGAAGCGGAATGGACAACACAGTCATATCTAGCTCGTGCCTGTCAAAGCAATTCTGAAGGTCCACGGAGGATTGCTTTGTTGATGTTTTAGCCCATGTTCATACAGGAAGAGCCTAAAACGACTAATTCTCATGAGTTCTATGGAAATGTCAAATCATCAAGGGGATTTCGTTGGTCTGTCAAAGGGGGGGGGCGGAGTCATCCTGGCCATTACTAAATCTTCAATGAAATCATCCATAAACACATCCTACGCGTGGATGAAAATGCACATACTTTTTTTATATATTTTTGTTAATCCGAGTGTTCTTAGCCTGTTGGTTTGACAGACGAGCCACAATAATCTGTCTCCCCATCTCTTTCTTTTTATTTCTGTCATATTTCTTTTCTTAGCTGTTTTCGTAAGGACACTTTATTAACGTGCAACAAACCTGATTATTTAAAAGGAAGGAAACTATGTAGAATGCAGAATTAAAATGATGTGGGATCCGGAGATGTTTCCATGGTTTCATCTCTAGCTACGGGCTGTGAAATTTTCCAAGGAAATAAGAATATTTAAACATTCCCCGCCTTATCATTTGTTCATCAATCAAATTATGAAGCGAGCTTTGACGGGTATAAACGTTTTCAAAGTTATGACATAAAATAAGGCTTAGCTGCTGTGGCTATAGTAAGTGGATAAGGCTTATTTGATTATTATTGTTATCATTATTATTATAATTATTATTATTATTATTATTATTATTATTATTATTATTATTATTATTATTATTATTATTATTATCATTATTATTATTATCATTATTATTATAATTATTATTATTATTATTATTATTATTATTATTATTATTATTATTATTATTATTATCATTATTATTATTATCATTACCATCATCATCATTATCATTATTATTATTATTATTATTATTATTATTATTATTATTATCATCATCATCATCATCATACCCGGTAGCTGCAGCTGTGCCCCTACGCCCTACATGTAAGGTACTTTATCCTAATAACCTATTCTTTGGAGCGGATTTGAAGCACAGTATCCAGTGGTAGCTCGCGCATTTAGCATGTAAATGCTAAATATTAGCCCAAACACACTGAGTGAACCTCAGGTTGCACCGTGGCAGAACTCTGAAGTGACAAGTTGTTATCGTCAGAGTTGGTTCTGCTTTCCTGTTGATTTTGTCACAGACTGTTTTGTAATACTCAGAGGCCCTATACCTACTAGACATAGTGTATCGTCAATGTAAATCCAGTGCTCAATAGTAATATCAACGCCTGAGAATATTGTTGTAACTTATCATCAAAATCCTTTGAAAGTTCTATTGTGTGTGTATGTGTGTGTACGTTTTGTTACAATCTTCTATAAAAAAAAAAGTATACAATATTAGTCTGCGGACCCATTGTTACGTATTTGTTTTTTTGTTTTTTGTTGTTTTTGTTTTTTCATGCGCACTAAAAACAAAATTGACAAGCACTGAATTGATCCAGGGCATTAACAGTTTTGTTTTGTGTCACATTGTATTTTTCAGGTTCGAGGCGGCTGGGGATTCGGCTTGTGGCTGTGCGTAACACACTTGTCTTTAGACGTCCTCCTTTGTACTGCTTCCATTCTCCACCTCTGCGCCATCGCAGTCAACCGCTACCTTGCAGTCACCTTCCCACTCATGTATTCCCGCGAGAGGGTCAATTCCCAGAAGCGCATCCTCGGTACCATCATTCCCGTCTGGTTGGTCTCCATCGCCATCTGCGCACCGCTGTTCATCCAGGGTTTCATCAACCCCGAGAAGACGCTCAGCGAGGACGGCCAGGCGTGTGGATTCTTCGACAAGACTTTCATCATCTACTCCTCCATGGGATCATTCTATGTGCCTTTGGCGGTGATGATCGTTGTGGACGTACGCGCCGTGCGCAAGCTTCGCGGACGCAAAGCGTCCATGGCTACGGAACACAGGTGTATAGGTCAGACGCTTCCACAGCCCTCACCCACCCGGGAATGTGTGTCGCGGTCCCGCTCTTCCACTCCACCGCCCCCGCCTTCCCCTTCACCGGACAAGAGTTTCCTCACGGTTCAGGGCAACGGGGCGCCCCCTTCCCCGGGGAGCGACTACAGGCGACGCCCTCTGCGCATAAGCTTCCACGTGAATCGCAAGCCGGGCCAGAAGCTGGGTTACGGCAGCACCGTGGTCGAAGCGGTGCCCGACACGCGGCAGAAGATGCTTTCGAACAAGCGCGAGAAGAGGGCCGCCAAAACCCTGGTGGTCGTCTTCGCTTGCTTCATCATTCTCTGGCTGCCTTTCTTCGTCATGCACCTCGCCAACGGGTTCTGCACCACATGCAAGATCCCAGACGAACTCTTCATCGCCTTCACGTGGCTGGGCTATGTGTCGTCTGCAGTGAATCCGTGTATATACACGTGCTTTAACAAGGAGTACCGCAGGGCGTTCATCAGGATCATTTGTTGCGGCAGGAAAAGGCGGTACTCCTTTCGTACGAACGAGACGTCTACCTTTCGATCAAGTCTGAGACACTCATAGCCCACAATGCATCAAACCCCCTCCCGAGCACAACGATGTAATGCGAACTGTAAGATAATGTTATCTGTTAACCAAACTTTTGCCATCCAGTCAACAGCTATTTACGATGTCAATGCAAACTCTTATGCTCTCTCTCTATCTGTGTATGTCTGTCTGTCTGTCTCTCTCTCTTTCTCTCTCTCTCTCTCGCAATCTTTCTTTCTTTCTATCTATCTATCTAATTATCTATCTATTTCTTACAATAAATTCTCAATATCATAGGCTGGCGATATTAAGATTACTGATGTTATTCATGATTCAAAGTGTACGCACTGTTGATCAGTTTCATACACCGTCTGTTCATGTGTGGTCATGTTCTAGAAGAGTAGAATATATTATACGAATATGGACTGTACTGAAATTACTATTTTTCTGTCTTTGAATGTCGTTCAAATAATCATATATGAAGGCAGTGCCTGTCAGTTTAATTTTTACGGCACGGTATTTTTTCAGCTTGTTTTGTTCCATAAAACAATAATATGTTATACATTGGGATGATATCGATGTACCACAAACAAACCAGCGTGGCATAGGCTATATACAATTAGCTGGTGTCTGAAAAGGAAGGAGTTGAATTGTCTGTGAATAATGACAATGATCAGTCCATTACGCACAATTCATGTAATTCACGTTCAGATAAAAGTTCACGCTATGTTCAAATCCATGCACGGCAGGGTATATCATGGCCCAATGCGGTATTTCCAAAAGAAAAAAAAAAGAAAACATTCTCGACGCGGTGACACGGCATTGCTCCTGCGACAATCGTTCCGGTCTTATTTTCTCCAAGGACTTAGGGTTTGGATTACGGTTGTGATAGGGTTTTAGATTTAGTTTGATGTGAGGATTAGAATAAGGGTTGAGGTTATGCGTGTGGGTATAGAATTTACGTTTGGCTTAGCATGCAGATGTTTCATGGGAGTAATATTATTGGAGGAGCAAACCCGACAGACTTGTCCCGATTACTACAAGAAATCTGGATGGTGTACAAGGTGTTTATCGGTCTACATGGTCTAGAGAATTCCATATCTCACGGAGACATATGACATAATATGTGACCCTACATCACAAAACCTTCAAAAAGTCGCCACATATGGATTTTTGTTACATGAAGGGCGATACACACTCTTGAAAAGTGTGTACTGAGAAAAGAGGCTTGGAAGTTTCGGGTGTAGTCAAGTGTGTAATTTTACCCAGCTGTGCTCTCTGCAATATGGACAAGGAATAGGGCGTAAATCCCCATGGCAACTACTATTGACATGATGGAGGTATTATCAAATGAAACTGAAAGTTTGCTCATCATTAATAGTACATTTCTATTCATGGCCGATACTAATTTCCAACGCAAGAGTATCATCCGTTCAAAAGTTATTAGAGTTGTGAAAAGTGAAAAGTGCCTGAAGGTTTTCTAGTGCTCCGAACCCGCAAATATCAGAAAATGTACGTCAGAACGAAATAAAGTGTTGTAGGGAAAAAAATCAAAAAAGATAGTTTTCCATTTGTTTTCTGATACCAAATTTTAGAAATATATCAAAGAAGAATTGCTCTTTCAGAAAACATACAAAATTAATAACTGACTGGGTTTCCCCTTTTCCCCCTATTCTGAGCTCTCGCGGAAAATCAGGTCGTGCGCCTTTTTGTTGGTCTTGTGATACACGGTCACATTGTTCTATTTTACTCGATCAAATTTTGAAATGAAATATCCTCTATGTTCTCATTTTTTAGCATAAATATTTAAGTGTACAATGAAAATGAATGGGGATGGATAGATCTTTTTTTTCAATGCTCAATTTATTTTCCAATGATGTAATCTGTTTCGAAAGCGCTCTTTGGTCGCAGTCAGAGAATCAAGGCATCCACATGTATCTGCAGGAGAAACCTAAATACGGTTGTTCACTACGTGTAATCCTAATTCTTCTCGATTTTAAAAGGAAATACAGTAACGTATCTTGCATGATGTTATAATACGAAAGATTATCATGTACTGGTACATTGGTACGTTAATCCAGCAAAGTTGCATTAGGCGTAAATTTAAGATTTGTACAAAAAAAAATAACATCGATCTAAATTTACTCAAGTAACTAGTGCTCGCAAGATCTCTCTGATCAACTACTTCATTCGTCTTTTAATAGTCATCTGAGAAAGCCTTCAAATTGCCACCTTTGTTTCATTCTCTATTTGTTTGTAGTACTCTCTAGTAACTCATGGGAATCGCTTACTGTGCACGTCCATGTTATCAAGTGATCGCATCAATAGCAGCTCTTTCTCAACATGGTTAATAATTGCAGGTAGAGCACTCTCAGACCATTGATCATTCCTTTGTCACTGATTGATTCTTTTTCTTTCTCAGGTTAGTCCGCTGGTATACACATTTGTCAGATGAAATATTTGCCTCCGTTTTGACAACAAACCAACTATTAAGGGAGATCCGGATATCGAAGGGTCTATAAAGAGTGATGTTGATAATATTATATACTTTGTTTCTTACCCTTTTATTTTATTGGAATATCTTGATTGGAATATCTTGATTGAAATCACCGTAGGTCAAGGGTGCTAACAGTACGAACATATAACTTTATGCCATGCCCTTGCAACCTCGTAAACGGCATTAATTAAACAATGTCCCCCATGCTCTCCCCTTAACACATTACAGTCAGGGTGCTGGCATATACATCTATGCCAATCGACCATAGACACGAGTAGCCTCTGAGGGGAAGCAAAAGGCGCAAAGTAAAAATAAAAGAACATTCGCTCTCTTAGACACGATCACCCTTCGATGGTGCCAGGGGCTAGACGATCATTTTGAATATAGATGACAACATTAAATGCTGAGGACTCCTCCAGAAGACCGTGGGAGTTCCTCTGGAGAAACTCCTCCGTCACATCGTAACTAGAGTACTGGTTGTCGTGCGATGGGGCCACTGTTGCGGATGTCGTAGGGGGCTACTTCCATCGACGACCAAGCGAAGTATAGTTTGTATGTAATGCCCAATATGTGTGTATAGGTTAAAGCATACCAGTCTTCTACGTTTTTCAATACCTCTCTATGTCATACAGTCATGAGACTCGGAGTCACAAGAATTTTTTGTTTTTCATTATATAACTTCTATTGATTTTTAGTATTTCAGCATTTTGTGGTACTACTTCTCTCAGACGAACAATTATTTTTTTTCTATGTATATCACTTCTTTTATCAGTATCAGAGTGCATGAAGACTATACGCACGTTGTAAAAATACAAACTATTATGGAAGTCTTCCGTCCATAGAAAGGCATGCTCTCGATAGACAAAAACTGATAAAACGGCGTGTGTCTGTCATAGCTGTACAAAGTACTAATAGTGTAGTGATTGAATGATTGCTTGTAGCGGTAAATGAATGTCCGTTGTTTTTTCTTCAATCTTGTGTTTGTGTCGTAATTGAAAAGGGAATGATCCATGTTTTAATCTTGATCGTCTGTTCATTTCATTTAATTTTTTTTCCTTCTACGTTCGTTGTCAATGTTGTTCATCATTTTTCACGCACTTTATTATTCACTCCAGATCAGTCAATCCCATTCGTTTTTGGCACTAGATTCGTCTTGTCATCTATACTAAGTGAATATGTTTGCCCATAAAAGCTTATCTCATTTCTCTTTCTTTTTTTATGTCACGCCTTGCGAATGGAAAATGAGCCACATCCCTTCTAGCTAACTTCTCAAATGTCACAATAAGTCATACCATCAACAAATTATACATTTTCGAACCGGTGACAGATATTTCATCATTTCTGAGCACTTCATTGAGACCATTCAAATTGTAAGTGAAAAGGGGACCAAAGTGGTATATTCTTCACAAACCATTCTAACGACCAAAATGAAGAAGCTATTATAAAAGAAGAAGAAAAAGAAAAGAGAGAAAAAAAAGAAGAAAAAGAAAAGAGAGAGAAAAAGAAGGAGGAGAAGAAGAAGAAGTTGTCATAGATATGCAGTGGTAGCATCCCACACCGTTTCTAAGTGACTTTCCTTATCACGACCTTCTCTCATTGGACCCTATGAACTCTTGTTGGACATCAGAAACGAAGTGTTTTCTAACCATAAAAAGACCGACATGACTGACCAACATAAAGACACACCCTACTAAGCTGTACAAAGATTACAAGTAGTATATTTATATCTCAATCGCCTCATATGAAGAGACCTGAATGCCCTGAACTCCCTTCGCTGACAATCATACGGGTTAGTCATTTTCCTTTGGGAACCTGGTGTTATTTCAGAATACAGTATGCATGGAACGGGTTAACACTTTGCTAAACTTCTTAGGAGCGCCATGTGCCAAATTTAATGAGAGGGGTAACCGCCTGGTCCCAAAGCAGCTTCCCACGATCGTGGGTGACCCTGGCCAAAGCCATAAACTCTACATCTGTCGGTAGGTGTCGGACTAGGGTGCCCTGTCCTTTGCTAGAGTAATGGCTCAATAATTACCTGAGAAACGCGATTCTTGCGTACCTTCTATACAAACGGGAGGCCCTGGTATATTACACGATTAAAATCGTACTTTCGATTCTTCTTAACCAGTGCCTGAGAGGGTTTGTTGGTAATCTGAGAAGAAACGTTGATTCACTCAAGCGCTTTCAAAAATAGTCATCAAAATGTTATCCATTACCTATTCAGACAAGAGGTTCTATGCGTTGATTCCACAGAAATCAGAGACGTTGCCACTCCATGCAGTAGGACAGATATAAGAGGACCGACAGAAAAGGCAACCGATGGTTGTTTTGACGAGGACTCAGTATTCATGCTGGAATGAGCTATTACAAACAATGAGACATTAGAATTTTGATTTGACTCAAGGACGCACCCTTTACAAAAATGGAGCGAAGTTTCTAATCTTCTGTACTTGAAAAAGCAAAGTTCCTTCACATCCGTGGAACTTGACAGGAGCTGTGATTGGAAAGTTTACCTTGGACCTTTCACGGACATGAATTCAGTAAACTAACTTTACGGATGAGTGCCGCCCCCACGCGGCCATCAGGCAGCAGTCAACTAATCAAGCCTGTTCAACCATGTTATTCCCTTAACAAGGCGACGATGTGATGATTTGATTTCCTGAAGCGTGATGTGGCATCAAGGACAAACCATAGTTAATGTTCTAATAATGACTTTTATATTAGACCTCTTAAACGCGGGAGTAAACAGATTGTTTTGGTTTGCCCATTGTTAGTTCCATGATCACAAGGCTGCGATTTAGGACAAAAAAAAAGATTGTAGGCCTACTTTTTGGCAGCAAACTGGTCGTTCTTTGTAATGCGTCTTATTTCTAAAACACATATATACCCCATGCTTCATTGTTATGACCATTACTTTGTTCTAATTCTAGTCTAGGCAGACGAGGAACGAGTAATCAGTGGAATGACATTTCATGCGAAGAACAACTTTGATCCCATCTTTGATTTCATATAACTCGCTCACATATACGAAGAATTTAACTTCAGAACACCGGGATATTATATAGATACATGTATTTCAAACTAGAACCATGTTGGACCATATGTATACTTGTTTGTTTTCTACTTGCTTTGTTCGAGTTTGTTTTCACTTCCATAACTTAAATTGCGCCTCCCTCTCTTGTGATAAACTACGTCATTGCTGTCCGTGGACAGGCGTCCATAAACATTTCATAGTTAGATAGGATTAAAATGAATGTAAAGTGAAACTCACGGCCCGTCTACATGTTTCTTCAGTATTTCAGTTCTGGTGAAATCGGATGGGTTTGCCAAGAAATATGCACATATTGGGGTTGACAGAGTGTACCCTTGGTAATTGACTTTTATTTGATGCACGAAATCATCTCAAATGTCTGAAACTAAATCCTGGTGCCAAGCGTAATGGGCTTAGATAACTAAGATTAAGCCTTGTATGTAAATCTGAACAGTAGAAGGCTTGTACTGAAATTTGTTTTTTTTTTTAAAGATGGACATTGATCTCAACATTAATTCAACAGATACAAAAGCAAGTGACATGTAGCACATAAACAGAAAGTAAACATCCATCAATAAGTCCCCACAGGGAGCACATACAAGAAAGAGATACGAATACAAGACATGCTCGAATCAATACTACTACACATTACACACATAATTATGATGATAAGAACAACTGAGTCTCCATACGCCGTACCAGCCAAATATCGCTTATGGGATTGCGAGTATGTGACTATTTTCATCCTGCTCTGATTATGAACGGCCGCATAATGGCATTTCTTGGAAATGAATCACCACAAATTGCCCCATGACAAATAAATAATTCGCCTCGCATCTACAAATAGTTCGCCACACACCTTGAGAATAATCTAAACAGGATGAAATATTGTGCGCGCCAGTCGGACTTGATAATTCGGACGGAATGCAGAAATGACCAATTATATTCTACGCGACATCAATTGCTAGCTCTTGTGACAGCGACATGGCATGATGCTTGTTGTAAACTTTCGACTTCATATCAGTATTACATGGGAAGACGACACGCTCACTAGAAATAAATCATTTCATCTACGATTTGATGACGTCACATTGTGACTCGACAACGCCGACTGACAGTACGTCTAATCACGAGGCTTTTCCGAAAGCTACCTTCTATATTCCTGTCATGTCTACTCAAGTCTACTTGACTGACTCAATTACTACTTACCAACAATGTCATTACTACACTATTCACGTCGATACGTTCCTGACATTTTACGATATGAATAATGTAAACATATCCCCCCTCCTTTTTTTTTCTTTTGGGGGGGGGGGGGGGTGGTGTAGAGATTAGGTTATGTTGTACCAGGGGAGCTTTCAATTAAATCTCCAACTGCGCGTGGCTGATCAGTCCGGATGTTCGACAGTGAGATATCATTAATCATGCTCGACCTTGATGTACGATAGCTTGATACATCGCCGCCGACACATTCCAATTACTGTTGTTGCTCTATACAACTAGCTTGCCCCGCCTATGACAGCCCAAAAGGAAATGGGTATTGAGGATGTGTAATTCGGCACTAATGATACCATTTGCTAGTGATGTACGGATAATTGGTTTAAGGGAATGTCACAAACCCGCAACATGCATTATCTGTGCAGTGATTGTGCCGCATCGTGATAGTCCATGTTTATATAAAAAGTCCAGTTTATTCTCTCACATCGATATATATTCCTAAATGTAAACCTTGCAAGTTTTTAAAAGATATGACATGAAAATCACTAACTTGTGATATTGACCAACATTATATTGACGACCGAATCCCACCTATCAATATACTGTAAAATCTCTCACCATTCTAAATGATTGACTGTTGCAATGTAGGTATTGGGCGTGAGTGTACTAACAAGACAGATGACGAACTGGAATAATACTGACATGCCTTGTGCAATATTGTACAGTTAAACATTTTTAATCAACTTTCTGAGTTACCCCAACGACGACTCAAAATAACACACCGGTTCACTTGGCTATCAAAATCAAGCTTACAAACTCAGTCGACCGATTTCAATTAAATTTCTTGAATCTGACATACAGGACTATACTAGACTCACGTCATTTAGCACTACCATTCGACTCACTTCAACTCATTTGACTCGGATCGACGTACTCACCAAGTCGACTCAATGTCTACCCCCACCCCCCCCCCCCCTTGTTGAGACCATGAAACTCTCTCACCTGACTCATGACAACTCACTAATGCGACTCACTTGATTGTCCTGAATTTCATCGATGTACTTTACACCTTTTTATCAACTTGACTCGTGACAGCTCACTTTTCTCCTCTTAAATTGAAATATCGACTCACATACTTGTCACATCACTAAGATCTCTAATTTCATGATACGATACTGTGACTCAACAACTCGTCTCATCAAAATATGCGATTTGCCTCAACTCGTCTACAAAACAGCAATAGACTGCCCTACTCGTCTCCTTAAACTCATTATCTACTCGGAAGATTTACGTCACTTGACTCATGTTCACTCATTTCACCAACTTCAATTTCAACTTACTTCAACCGGATTTTTGTTTTCATACTCGACTGATGTGAATGCACATTACTTTATCAGCCCCTCTACTTCGCTCCTGACTTGACTCACAAATACTCACTTATCTAGCTTTGATATTCGACTCTCTTTTCATTTACTTACCTTCTCCCAAACTGAGTACTCTAAGTCACAAAGGACAACACTTCGCGACATTAAACCGTCGCTTATTATAATGACTCGACGACTGAATGATCCCACTGGTAAGAGTGACTGTAAGGGACTAAAGACACAATCATTACGAAGTAATACTGGCCCAAAGTAATGAAATTACTCAGACTCGGTTATACAACGCGTTCTGCAATGTGAACGTGGACTTTAGGAGGAAATACCATCTGATGTAAATGTCCACGTGATTGACCAAAAAAAAAAAAAAAAACAACGACAAGCAAACAATGCAAGGTAACAGAAAGATTTTACGGACTCCATACAATGAATGGTCAAATTTCGGAACATCTTTAAAATGTGAAAGTGATATCCAACGAAAAACAGTTATATTACAAACCACCTGTATGAATCATATACGATAATATCAATAGAATGTTTGTTTGTTTATTTGTTTGTTTGTTTCATATCGACCAATAGCTGTGGTAATGGACCTGGACATTTTTTTTTTTTCAATTGCGCTTGCACTGGACTCACTATGTACACAATTACTAACTAAATGACTAGGTAGAAATACATAAAAAATACAAATGGGCCACACCCAAAACTCGTCCAACAATTTGAAAGAGGACCATCCTTCCTCATTGTATCTGGCATCAACCGAAGTGAAGTCTCCATGTCACCATGGCACAGTGGAGTCTATATTCTATAGACACTCGTTTACATCACTTATTGGACTACTCCTTTTAATCAGACCTGTGTTGACAATGACATCAGAAAACAGAAAAATCATGCCAATTCTCAATAGCAGAAAGGACACACGGACATGAAAGTCATCGAGACCGCGCTAAACAGTTTTATTGCAAGCTCGACTTTTTTTCAGGGACAAATATAATAATGACCCAAGCATATGACGACTAGATCAGTACGCAGAACGTTACTTCACCATTGGATTTCAAGAGTTATTTTGATACGGTTACTTTGGTTGTTGTTTTTTTTTGGGGGGGGGGATGAGGTTTCA